>NW_016157166.1:520066-550293 GCF_001687245.7 Rhagoletis zephyria | reverse complement strand
ATTTTATTGAACGCACTCAGAAACAAAAGTTCCACAAAAGCTTTGGTTTGTCTTTGAAGTCAAAGCAAATGCGATCAAGCAGTGTAAACACCTTCAAATGACTGATTTCAAATCACGCATTTTGGTCCAATGTAAATGTAATGTAAAATTTATTTATTTCGTTGTGTTTGTTTTGTGTTTGAAAAATTCCAAATGTCAAAGACAAACCAAAGCTTTTGTGGAACTTTTGTTTCTGAGTGCGTTCAATAAAATAGTACGGCAATTGGAACGCATTTGTTTCGTGATTTTGTGTAAATGCGTCGAAATGCGTCATTCTGGAAATGTGAATTTGTATGGAGAAATGCGTGATTTGGCCTCGCATTTGAGGTTTCTCGCCCAAATGACGCATTTGGGCTCAATGTAAATGTAATATTAGTCCGTTTTTTGATGTCATGTCTGCGTATCTTGTTGATTATAATCGTATCATTGTTTGTGGAGATTTTAATATGAATACTCTTGTGCGTGACTGTTACAGTAAAAATTTCGTAGCCAATGTTGCATGCGCGAGGCTCTCGATTGTAAACATGGTGATACCAACAAGATATGCGGTAAATTGTAGCCCAAGCCTACTTGACTATTTTATTGTTTCCGACTAGACCAGTGTTTTAAAATTTGACCAAATTACGTTTTTATCTGACCATGATCTAATTTTTTGTTGTCTTATGGCGCAATATCAGTAGTCTTAGGGTACGTAGTAAGGAGAATGTGCGATGCACTCTATCACCTGACGACGTCAATGATGTCTTTCTTGGGTCTTGTGTGTCTAATGTAGTAGCCCCCACTTTTGTTCCATGTAGTTGCTTGTGTTTCGAAGGTTCGTCTTTTGAGTTCTCTACAGTAACCGAATATGACGTGAGTAGATGTGTTCTTGGTATAAGGTCTAATGCTGTAGGAGAAGATGGTCTTCCAATAAAGTTTATAAAAGTTACACTACCCTTTATCCTTGGAACTCTCACTCACATCATAAATCACGGTGTAACAACCTCTCGTTTTCCACATTTGTGGAAAATATGTTCTGTGTTACCTGTCGCTAAAAAGAGTTCTGCAAATTGTCCAAATGATTTTCGTCCAATCAGTATTTTGTCTGCTTTGTCCAAAGTCTTTGAGACCCTTATGGCTGAACAAATTTCGATACATATTGAAACACATAATCTCCTCTCTCCACTTCAATCAGGTTTTCGAAGAAGCCATAGCTGCAGCACTGTCATATTAAAAATTCTAGATGACATTCGGGGACCCTTCGATAAAAATCACTTAACCTTGCTCTGTTTACTAGACTTTTCTAAAGCCTTTGACTCGGTTAATCACGCGCTACTATGCACTAAACTTGAAAGATACTTTGGATTTGGGAGAAGTGCTCTGCAACTTAAGAGTAGCTATTTGCTTGGCAGGCTCCAACGTGTACGAATTGGTTCTGAGCTCTCTCAGCTAAAGGGGGTGCCTGCTGGGGTACCTCAGGGATCTATACTTGGCCGACTTCTTTTTAGCCTATTTCTAAAAGAATTTTTCAGGTCTGCCTAAAAGCTAGTCTCCATGCCTATGCTGACGATCTCTCAATTGTGATAAATCGCTTGTTTTGCCAATACTTAATAAGAAAAACATAGATTTCAGCTTTTTATCGCCGCTGATCATCGCTAACAAACCTCTGAAAATCGTCAGCAAAGTAAAAAATTTAGGGTTTATACTAAACTCTAACCTGACTTGTACAGGCCATATTAATGCAATGGTTGGGAGGGTTTATGCTACCTTAAGAAATTTAAAAGTGTCTGGATTTTATACTCCACTAAGTACAATGCGTCAGCTTGCCCTACAAATAATAATGCCGCAAATCACATACGCTGAGGTAGTTTACAGCAAGCTTGAGAGCAACTCGATGCGCAAGGTTGATATTTTGTTTAATAATGTAACCCGTTATGTGTATGGTCTCACAACGTTCGAGCATATATCGCCGTGGAAGTGTAGCCTCTTGGGTTGTGAAATATCAGAATATTTGAAAGCCCGAAACTGTGTTTTTCTATATAGACTGATTGCTATGGAATCTCCAGGTTATCTTTTTAATAAGTTAGTATTTACTAGGTCTGCACGGGTAACAGATCTAATTGTCCCTCACTTTAGTACGTTAGCATCAGAGAGACTGTTCTTCGTCAGCGCTATACGTTTGTGGAACTCTATCCCTGCTGGTGTAAGAGGTAGTCTAAGCAGAAGCAACTGTAAGCAATCTATTTACGCGCATTTTAAGAAATAATGTTTTGAATGGACCGGCCATCTATCTTTACCTATCAATCTTTATCAACATTCTTAATTTATTTTCTATCTTTGTATTGTGGCGAATACTGCGGCAACACAAAGCGAACAACGAGAAATAGGCAGAATGTTCGAAGAATGACGTAGAATGTTCCACAAAGAGAAACGTCAAGTTGGATGAACACTGCGAACAGCGAGAGAAAGAGAATGAGCGATAAACTTCAGAATGTTCTAGAGTTGCCATAAGTGCCAGCGCAGGTATATAAGGGCGCCGCGAGGTGAGTTAGTTACAGTTACAAGTCAGCAAGCTACAAGTAAACTGAGCAGAGAAGCGAGTTGCGAATAAGCAAGCTATAAGTTTAATTGTGTTAACAAGTTCAGTAAAGCGTTGTAATTGCTTTAACAAGTATTGTAGTGTTTTTACTGTATTAGCAAGTATTGTAAAATTGTTTGTTGTACAATAAAGTTAATTGTACTACAATTCGGTCATCGTTAGCATTTATTTAACAATCCAGCGATACGAGCCCGAGTATATTTGGGTAATCCCTCAAGGTTTCGAGGATAATCGTAAAAATTGGAGCCAGAAGTGGGATTGTTAAATAAATCCCGAAGGATAAACTACTGAAAATGGCGAAAATTCAGGACTTAAAGATTGAGGAGCTGAAACAGGAGTTGGAAAAGCGTAATTTGTGGATGAAGTCATCATCGGCGTGGATTTCCTACTTGGGCAAGGCATGAAGATTGACCTCCGGGGAATGATCCTAACCTATGGCGACAGGAAAGTGCCACTTAGGGTTGGTTACGACAGCCAGTGCTGCAGCAGACGGTTAGTCTTAGAGGAAGTGTCGAAGATTCCACCAGAAAAGGAAGTAGTTAGTTGGGAAGAGGTTGACAGTGAAGGAGACGAAATGGTTTCGTCAGGAGAAGGAAGTGGTTCACCGATACAGGAAAAGCGTGACGGTTCCGCCAGCTCAGTGAACAAGAGGTCGCAACAAGGAAGTGGTCATGGCGAGCCAGGCAGTGTTTCCGGTAGGAGGAAAGCCACTGAACTACGTTGCAATGGTGATACGCCGGTGGCCGGAAATGGAAGCGGCTGTGGTAGCAGTAGGCGCGGTTTGAAGTGTCCTGAAAAAGGTGGTCGGCAAAAGCGAGCAGTTAAGCCGGAAGCCAAGGGTGAGATTATACATGTCCGGTCAATGAAGTTAGCATCGGCGGAAGAGCGAGATACGAAACGACGGCGGAAGCTTCAGCGTAAGGATCCGGATATAGCAAGATGTGCTAAAGGCAGTGCAGCACGAAGGCGGGAGTCTGGGTGTCATGGACAGAGGATGCGGCATAGATCTGGCGAAAAGGGTGCCCACGAGAAGAGACATGGTCTGGTCACCACCAGTGGCCGGCAGAAGCACGACCATGTGAGATGGTGCACTCCCGGTGATAAGCCGGAAGCAATGTCCAGTAACGCATTGCGGTTGTACATGTCACAGAAGAAGAAAAGCTTCACCTTTAAGCAAAGACGTGACTGGAAAGATTTAAAGATTGACAAGCGGCTGAAGGACGCAGTGCATCGAATCCAGACAATGGGGAGACCGAGGACCAAGATGAAAGTGGTCCACTAGGAAAGACTTGCAGCGGTTGGGCGGCAAGTATGTCTGATCGGGACGATAGTAGTGTTTTTACTGTATTAGCAAGTATTGTAAAATTGTTTGTTGTACAATAAAGTTAATTGTACTACAATTTGGTCATCGTTAGCATTTATTTAACAATCCAGCGATACGAGCCCGAGTATATTTGGGTAATCCCTCAAGGTTTCGAGGATAATCGTAACAGTATGTTTTTATTTCTTATCGTATTCCTTAGTACTCTTAATCTTTATTGTTTAGGGATTATAATTATAATGTTAGTTTATTTATTTGTCCTTGTTTTTATTCTTAAATTTGCAAATGTATGTACGTATGCTCTTCTCTTTGTTTATATTTAAATCAGCAATTTGTTGTACTATAAAAGATTATATCTTTTTGTTCTAATGGTTATACATTTAATAAATGAAATGAAATGAAATGAATTTCGGAAGCCACATTATTAATAAACCAGTTCTCCGGAAATTTAAATATTAGTGCTAAATTAAAACTTAGGCTGTGTGCGAGTTGACCTAAATTTTAGTACCTAAACTAATATTCCACTGCAAATTTGCATCACTGCTACCAATTTAGGAAAACAACTGCTAAAACTGTGCGAGTTCATTTGACAACCTTAATTGTTTGGGTATAAGTGAAAAATAGGGCCCGTTTAGCTAGAAAAAAAAGAAAAAGTGGGCATAGTTCACCTTTTTCCATTGATTCTAATGGTATAAAAAATGTTTGGTGCAAATTAATAGGTACGGTGGTTGGGGGTGGTAAAAGTNCAAATTTGCATCACTGCTACCAATTTAGGAAAACAACTGCTAAAACTGTGCGAGTTCATTTGACAACCTTAATTGTTTGGGTATAAGTGAAAAATAGGGCCCGTTTAGCTAGAAAAAAAAGAAAAAGTGGGCATAGTTCACCTTTTTCCATTGATTCTAATGGTATAAAAAATGTTTGGTGCAAATTAATAGGTACGGTGGTTGGGGGTGGTAAAAGTAGAACTTTTACTATTTTCAAAAGCTTATATTTCAAAAATTTTCACAACATGGATACGGTTGGAAAGGGAATTGAAATACCTTTCATTTGATATGTACATCTATATACATATATAATTTACACATATTTTGATAAAACTAAAAAAACGAAATTATAGCAATTTTTTTAAATAAAAGTATGTTTTTATTAAAAAAATGCGTAATTAACTATATTAAAAAATAATTTTTTTTTCAAAATTTCACTATTTTTTTAAATACTGTCTTATAACTGATTACCAAGAATGATAGTGTGGCGAATACTGCGGCAGCACAAAGCGAACAACGAGAAATAGGCAGAATGTTCGAGGAATGACGTAGAATGTTCCACAAAGAGAAACGTCAAGTTGGATGAACACTGCGAACAACGAGAGAAAGAGAAAGCGATAAACTTCAGAATGTTCTAGAGTTGCCAATAAGTGCCAGCGCAGGTATATAAGGGCGCCGCCACAGCGGAGTTAGTTAGTTACAAGACAGCAAGCTACAAGTAAAGTGAGCAGAGAAGTGAGTTGCGAATAAGCAAGATATAAGTTTAATTATGTTACCAAGTTTAGTTAAGCGCTGTTATTGCTTAAACAAGTATTGTAAATTGTTATTACTGTATTAGCGGTAAATTGTTTGTTGTACAATAAAGTTAATTGTACCACAATTTGGTCATCGATTGCATTTATTTAAATCCGGACGAGGTTTCATGGATAATCGTAACAATTGGTGTCAGAAGTGGGATTGTTAAATAAATCCCGAAGGATAAACTTTTGAAAATGGCAAAAATTCAGGACTTAAAGATTGAGGAACTCAAACAGTATTTGGAGAAGCGAAATTTAGCAACCTCCGGAAGAAAAGTGGAGTTACTATCACGGCTGCGAGAGGCTATGGAAGCAGAAGGCATCGACGTGGACAAATACGACTTCCAGGGTAAACTTGACGATGCATCCGCAAAGGATGAACAGAAGGATGAGGCCGCTTGTTCGTCGAAGGATATGCAGCAGACATCCGGGAAGGTTGAAGAACAGCAAAAGGCTCCATCGTCATCACCAGCTATGGACATGAACACGTTATTGGCTGCCATGTCACAGATGTCATCACAGTTTTCATCCCAGCTGAGAGTGCAGGAAACACGCATGTCATCGCAGCTGGAAGCACAGAAAACGTACATGTCATCGCAGCTAGATGAAAAGATAACTCAGCTACAAGAGAATTTATTCAAAGATAACGCGGAACTCAGAGAGAGACAGGATAAAATCGAGGAACGACAAGATAAAATCGAAGAGCTAATTCAGGAGAAAGTCGANGAATCGTCCAGCTACTTCGACAAGTGCTCCCAAGGTAAAGACTCCATCCTTTGACCGCACGATTCCTTTCCAAGTCTTTAAGCTCCAGTTCGAGAAGACAGCTACAGCAAATCGTTAGAGCATGGAGGATAAATCCGCTGCTCTGTTCGTGGCATTAAAAGGACCTGCAGCGGAAATCTTGCAGACAATTCCTGGCTGTGAAAGCAACAATTACGATGCATTAAATGGGTGCAGTGGAAAGACGTTATGGTAGCGAGCACAGGAGACAGATTTACCAGATGGAGTTGGAGAATCGCTGCCAGAAATCCAACGAGACTCTACAGGAATTCGCCTCCGAGGTTGAAAGGTTGGCTCCTGGTGCAACCGAGAGAAAGGATGGTGTTTGGAAATGCTTTAGATGCGGAAAACCAGGCCACTTCGCACGCGAATGTAAGACGGGTTGCAACAGGTCAAACAGTTCGGCAGTATGTAAACGCAGGACTGAGGATGACGAGCCCGACTCCGATCAGTCGTTAAACTAAAACGAGCCAGCAGCAAGGGGCGCACGCTGGCTCCCGCAATTGAATGCCCCATAATCTTTGTCTCGAGAATTGGCAGAAAAGCGAGCAACGTTACTGTTGGTGGATATGTGGACGGACATGAGCGAGTACTAACTGTGGATACGGGCGCATCACATTCCATCATTCGATCTGATTTGGTCACTAAAGATGTAAGGCCATTACCTGGAGCAAGGTTGAGGACAGCAACTGGTGAGGACACCCAAGTTGTAGGAGAGGTAACATGCAAAGTCGCAATAGGGAATGTGACGGTGTTACACAAGTTCATAGTCGCGGCGATTATGGATGAAGTCATCATTGGATTAGACTTTTTATTTGGTCAAGGTATGAAGATCGACATGAAGAACAGGATCATGAAGTACGACAACATGGAAGTGCCCCTTAGGTTTGGGTATGATGGTCCGTACAGCAGCAAGCGAGTGATCCTAGAGGAAAACGAGCAGATTCCACCAGAAACTGAAGCGATTAGTTGGGCGGAGGTTGGCAGTGATGGAGACGGAGTGGTTTCGTCAGGAAAAGGAAGCGGTTCACCGATACAGGAAAAGCGTGACAGTTCCGCCATCTCAGTGAAGAAGAGGTCGCAACAAGGAAGTGGTCATGGCAAGCCAGGCAGTGTTTCCGGCAGGAGGAAAGCCACTGAACCACGTTGCAATGGTGATACGCCGGTGGCCGGAAATGAAAGCGGCTGTGGAAACAGTAGGCGCGCTTTGAAGTGTCCCGAAAAAGGTGGTCGGCAAAGGCGAGCAGTTAAGCCGGAAGCCAAGGGTGAGATTATACATGTCCGGTCAATGAGCTTGACGCCGGCGAAAGAGCGATATGCGGAAACACTGGGCAAGTTTCAGCGTGACGAACCGGATTTAGCAAGATGTGGTAAAGGCAGTGCAGCACGAAGGCAGGAGCCTGGATGTCATGGACAGAGGATGCGGCATAAATCCGGCAAAAAGGGTTCCCACGAGAGGAGACATGGTCTGGTCACCACCAGTGGCCGGCAGGAGCACGACCATGTGAGATGGTGCACCACCGGAGATAAGCTGGAAGCAATATCCAGTAACGCATCGAGTCGAGAGGAGCTACAGGAAGGCGATTTGGTGTTGTTGCACATGCCGCAGCCGAAGAAAGGCTTCACCTCCAAACAACATCGTAACTGGAAAGGTCCGTATAGGATTGACAAACGGCTGAAGGACGCAATGCATCGAATCCAGACAGCTGGGAGACCTAGAACCAAGATGAAAGACTAGCAACGTTTGGAGCAGCAAGTGTGTCTGCTCGGGACGATCAGACTTAGGTGGAGGGCAGTGTGGCGAATACTGCGGCAACACAAAGCGAACAACGAGAAATAGGCAGAATGTTCGAGGAATGACGTAGAATGTTCCACAAAGAGAAACGTCAAGTTGGATGAACACTGCGAACAGCGAGAGAAAGAGAATGAGCGATAAACTTCAGAATGTTCTAGAGTTGCCATAAGTGCCAGCGCAGGTATATAAGGGCGCCGCCACNGTAAATTGTTTTTACTGTATTAGCTATTATTGTAAATTGTTTGTTGTACAATAAAGTTAATTGCACTACAATTTGGTCATCAACTGCATTTATTTAACAATCCAGCGATACGAACCGAGAGATTTGGCACGGGGGACGAGGTTTCAATGATAATCGTAAGACTGCTTTTACACAGTTCAAGTATTGAATTCTATTCTGCTCGCATGTGGGAGAGAGGGGGTGAGAAGAAAAGGGACGAGTACACATGCGTCTGTACCGTCAACTCGTTTCAAGTTTCTTGCTTTGCTTTTGGCATTTTCGTTGCTTCCCATTTAAAGAACCAAAAACTTGAGTTCAACAGAATTGAAACGTGTAAAAGCAAATAGAAAACACAAAAGAGAATGAGCAAGAATTGCTTTCAAGTACTTGAATCGTGTAAATCGGGTGTTATAATAGAATACAAGAATGTGCCGATTGCAGCAGAATTCGTGAGAGTAATTTTGGAGTGACGTCACCGTAGAGTTGACAACTGATAGCGGCAATTAAAACTGTTGTCTAGTGATGTGCTGAATTATCGGTACCCAATACTTAAAAAAGGTTGCGGTACCCAATATTTCCTTGTCGGTACCAGAAACTGATTCTTTACATTAAACCTTCGCCATTATATGCATTTCAAGTTTAGAAAAAACTTTCATTATTAACTTATATGATATCGGCTAAAACACTTGAACTTATCGCAACAGAGAAATATCAATACTTTGACGTCAACAAAACCGATACCGATTCGAAAATTGTCGCTAACTGGTTACAGAATCGTCCAATTCAGCTGGAACAAAAATGCTTCAAACAAGTAAGAGTTTCTCTGCATTATGGCCTCGAATCGACATATATACAGCTTTCATTTGAATCAGTATTAAAAGCTCTATTGGCTTCTACATTCGGGTTTTTGATAGACGAGTCTCCCCTGAACCGTTTCTTCCATATTTTTGGCCTATGTGCGCTTTTATTCGAAACTTAAATGTTTTGGTACCGAGTAGCGAGAGTATTGGATACTTAAAAGTATTGACTCAGCACATCACTACTGCTGTCATCTCGACTGTGACGTCAGCAAAACAGGTGATTCTGTCAAATTGACTGAGAGCCGATTAGCGGTACTGCCATCGGCGCCACCTGCTGTATTCTCTCCACCGTGACTGATTACGAAGTTTTTCAAGAAAAAACATACATTTTGATTTAAAAAAGGATATAGTCTCCTTTTTCTCTAAATATGTATATATTATTTATATAGATATACATACTTGATAAAAGATATTTTACCTTTCCAAATACCTTTACCTTTTAAAAATATTGAAAATTCCACTTTTACCACCCCTTGCACCGACACTTTTAATTTGCAGCAAAACAAAATTCATACAATCAAAATCAAGAATAAGGAGCGAGCCACGCCCACTTTTTCTTTTTTCCTAGGTCATCGGCCCCTATTCTTTACTTTTACGAAAATCAAAGATATTTATACTGAAATTTTTTGGAATATTTTATTTTTGTGCCATAGAAAAGATAAAAATTACTTAAAACTTCTAAAAAAATCATTCTTCGTTTAATCGCGTGCCCTTTTATATTGCACAGTCCAATTTAGGTTGAAAAGTATGCTCGAAAAAAATCTAAATTGTTCCTATTCACTGCATTACCAACACAAACAGTGATTTAAGATTTTCTCTATTTAGGTAGCAATTTAGACGTACTCGCACACAGCCTTAGGGCCGGTTTCTCCATCTCTGGTTAACACTAACTCCCCGGTTAAACATTGTTATCGACGTTCTAACTCCATGCATATAACAGGGAGTCGATAAGGTCGGTAACGATGTTTACCGGAGGATTAGTGTTAACCGGAGATAGAGAAACCGGCCCTTAGTCTTTTAACTACACATGTGAGTTGAAATATTTTGATTTCAATCGCGCGTTTTTATGTAATATACCAAAATAAGTGTGCAAATACCAAAGGGTACCCTTTGCTAGGTCCAGTTGCCACTGTGAATATTGGAAGCCGCATTATTAATAAACTAGTGCTCCGGAATTTTAAATATTAGTGCTAAATTAAAATTTAGTCTTTTAACTACACATGTGAGTTGAAATATTTTGATTTCAATCGTGCGTTTTCATGTAATAAAACAAAATAACCTAACTTCCATTTGGCTTATTAAAATTTCTACCTATTTCTCATTTGTTGTTTTTGACCTAAAATGAAAGGTTTAAACGTTTCATTGCACCAAATTTCCTTTAAATTGTAACTAACTTACATTTTTATAGCAGTTCCCTTTTAAAATACCGGTGAAAATTCTCCCAGATTAACCTAATCAATTCTCCTCCTTTTTGACATTCGTAATACCTACTTTTTTCCCGAAATACATTTTCCCTTTTTCGAAGATCGTTTAGAATAGGAGAATAGGGAAAAGAGGAAAAAACCTCAGGGAATTTTTATTCATGATAGGAGGAAAGAGAAATGAGGAAAAATTTCTAGGGAGTTTCTATTCAGAATCGGGCTGTAAGTGAAAACTATCGATAGTACATACAACTGTTTTCGATAGTCAAAAAACATCGATACTATCGATAGTACCATGGATAGTATTCCAATTCTATAACGATATGTTCCTTACATTTTCAAGACTATGTGTTGGTATTTATCTTACGATATGTAGAAAAAACAATCTATAATAAAAAGTGATTATTAAATTTAAATGCTCCCAGAGATTTCTACACATTTTGTTGTGTATTGCGCTAAAATAAATGTTTTATTATGATCGATGCCATAAATTACAAAAATTAAGAGGCGTAAGTTAGACCACCGTCCATATTAATAGTGCCGTCAATTTAAAGTTTACAAAACAAATGAATTAAGGATGAAGTTCAGTCGTTTTGGGCTTTAATTTGGTATTTACATGGATAAATTCTGGAAATTGGGATTGCATCATTACACTGGAATGTAAATTGAAGTGCAGATGTACATACAGAAGTAAAAATTGGCAGTAGATGGGCAGTATTTTCCCCTAATAAATAATTGTATTTTATTTGAAAAGTTTTTTAGCAAATTTTATTATTAACAACGAAAAATTGCTCTGGAATTATTGATGAGGCTGAGTGTTCAAATACATAGTCTTGAGTAATAAATGACTTGTCAAACAATAAAATAGAAAGTTTCACACGGAAGTTACTAGAATAAATATGAATTGTGCTAAAGGGTTTGGATGCCTTAAAAGAATATTAATAAATTACAAACCACACACAAATAACTGAGATAAAGCGTTGAATATATGTACCAGAACTAATATTTTCGAATTGTAAGCCAGAGTGTATATGGGCGTGTCATGCCGGCAGTGGGGTTTTATTCGATAATTTGTGTGGATTTACATAAAGCAATATGACGCACAATAAATAATTATGAAAGCATTAAACATTTTCATAAATAATATTGATAAAAGACAGTAGGGGTATTCTCTGAGTCTTGCAAAGCCATTGCATGGTGCACAGATTGCACGGTAAAAACCGGTTTTCGTATGGGACAGCTTTGCAAACCGTGCAATCCGTGCACTGTGCAAGGGCTTTGCAAGACTCAGAGAATACCCCTATTGTTGAATACTTGGGATATATGTATCTATACTTGTGACCTAATTTTATAAGGTATTATCAGTGATTCCTGTAGAAAAAAGGAAAGTTTTCAGCAAAACTGGTGAAATAAAGCGAAGCGCACATTAGCGCGATTCCATCGTTGCGAATGCGTTGCGAATTCGGCTGTTAACTTCGAATCCGCAAACGTGCGCACACTTGAGCGATTTTTTCGCGTCGATTTCCGATGTGCAATTCACTCAATTTTCCCTTTATTTCGTGTATTTTCGCACTCGGCGTGCCCAAATCGTACAAAATACTATTATTACGAACGTTTTTATTAGTTTTTGTACATTACACGTTTTTTTTTCTTTGCCTTTATTGCTGTGACACCTTTCTTCTTCTTCTTTGACGCCTTCAAAACGCTGCAAGCCGCGTTTCGAACGCGTCAATAGAGAGGAACATTGAATGTTCGAAAAATTCGCAGCGACGGTCGTGCAAGTGTGCGCTAGCGCATTAAAATGTATGGGTAGCATTGTTGTAATTTTTGGGCTTGCGGATTCGCAACGACAGAATTGCGCCAATGTGCGCTTCGCTTAAAACCCATAAACACCTTACCGAATCCTAAAAAACCATTGAGGAAATTGTCAAAACGAAATGACAAGAATATACAACCGCTACAACAACAACAACAACAAGAATATATGCCATGATAAAAACATTACAAGGTAAATTCATTCTCTCAATTCGTCGGCCATGATTTTGTTCTGACGTTTGCCAACATTTTAAAATCATATAAAATTGAAAATACAAAAATTAAATTGTTCACAATTGTTGTTGTTTGAGATTGAAAATGACAATGTGTGTGTGAGTTTGAGTTTTGATTTTAAAATTATATTGTTGGCAAACGTCAGACTGCCTCTCAATGGTTTTACCTTGTTATGTTTTTATCACACTTCCATTTGAGCAAGCGAAGAAGGTGGTTGGTTGATCTCTGCGCTGCGGTTTCAGTGTAATTGTGCTGAGTTTAATTATCAGTTTTTGAATAATTAGTTTTGTGCCGAGTTTAATTGCAAGTTTGATTTTTGTTCTGGATTGCGGATTCCTGGTGACCACTGCGGAATCTTTTGGAGTTTTTGTGGAATTGCTGGGGGCTTTGCCCAACGGTAAGCTGCATCTTGCTATTTGATTTTGTGCTTTTTGTGTTTCAATTAATTTGTGCCAATACGTGCAAGGAAAGTGAAACGTGTTGTTGAAGGTAGAGTAGGTGACGCCATGGCGTCAAAAGTTGATGATTTGGGGGAGACTGAGGAGGAGCATGTGGAGGCTCTGGTGGATTTTAAACATAAAAGATTTAAAACGGATGCTAATGATTGCAAAAAGGGGGGGCCCTCAAAGGGTTTAGGTTCCGTCAATCCTTCTAACATGGATTTTGAGGAATATGCTGTGGAATGGATGAGGCACAAGGGAATAGGTACAGGAAAAGGTAACGGGACTGAGGTGACGCCAAGTTGTAACGGGACTGATATGACGCTAACTGGTAACGGGACATTTGCCGATGGTACAGTTGGCGAAAATGGTGAAGCGACGAATAGTGTAAACGGCAAAAATATGTCAAGTGAATATGGAAAAAGAGGAGAAAGAGAAATGGTTTTATACCCAGCAAGCCATAAAGGGTTAGCATGTGTACTGTTTGATACTAACTTATGTGACACGGTGCACAACAAGAAAGTAAGAAACGGTTTATACTTGTGGAGCAGGATTAAGGATTTGGGAATTGAGGGCATTGATACGATAAGGGCTATAGGAGTTACGTTGTACAAAGTGTACTTTATTAATGCTTCATATGCGAATAGGTGTGTACAAAGTGATGTCTTAAAATCGGTAAAAATTAAGACATTCATTCCAAAGAACTATGTTGAGACTTTTGGAGTTATTAGACACATTCCGGTTGAGTACTCCGAGAGAGAGATCAGGGAGGGATTGAGATCGGCGGTTAAAGTTATGTCGGTTCAGCGGCTCACAAAGCGAGAAAGCAAAGAAAGTAGCAATAGAATACCAACTCTGTCGGTGAAGATTGTTTTTTTGGGGGATTGTATTCCAAAAGAAGTGGTTTTGGATTACACAATACTGGAAGTTAACCATTTTTATCCCATGGTGAGACAGTGCTTCAAGTGCGGAAGGCTGGGCCATACGCAGAAGGGGTGCAAGTCAGCTAAAAGATGCCTGAAATGTGGCAAAAATGATGGATGTGTGGGGAATTGTACTTCGACCAAATGTATTTTATGCGGTGATGAGTCGCATAATTCGTTCAACAAGTCTCACTGCCCTGTTTGGATGAAGGAGGATAGACTTATTAAGATTATGACCTTAAAGAGAAAATCAAGACTGGAGGCTCTAAATGAGTGTAAGGAGGGTCATAGTAACAGGTTTGAGTTACTAAGTGTGGAAGATTTTCCAGAGCTTAGTACACAGCAATCCGTTTTGAGGGATAATGATAGGGAGGCGAATGCTGTTCTTACTCCTATGAGCTTTGCAAGTAAATTGAAGAATGCTGGTGCAAGGAAGATAAATACAGTCAGGATGGTGCAACCGAAAGAAGCAGTTCAAAAGAGGATGCGGACTACGTCTCAACAAAATGGTATAGCCTTGAACAGACAAAACTTACATATTGTGTCTGAGATTGAGAAGATCACTACTGAAATGACTAAGTTTGCAAGAGATGCGTTCCGTAAGGTTGATTTTCCTGCAGGTGTTAATGCTTTTGTGCACTTTAATGATCGGTTAAAGCAGCACTTTTTGAGCCTGGAGAATAGTGACACGAGTCAAGATGATGGGTTAATAATTAATCATCAGAATGAAGATACTACAATATAACGTACAATCGTTAAAGAAGAATGCCAATAATTTAGATTTTTTTGCTAATAGTAATAATTTTGATATTTTGTGTCTCAGTGAGGTTTACTCACATGATGATGAAAATGGTAGGAAGAATATTTTTAATTTTAATTTGGTGGAAAAGAAAAGAGCTGATGGATATGGGGGAGCTGCGGTAGCCCTCCGCAAAGCCATTAAGTTTAAGAGATTGAGATATTTATCAGATCATGATGTTAGTGTGGTACAAACTACTAATCTGATCACAAATTTAGTTATTTGCTCGGTATATTGTGAACCGTCAATGGATCTCACTGTGTTTAGGAATTTCATCACAAACCTTTTTAATTTTCTTGAAGCTTTTAATAATGTTTTTGTAATGGGCGATTTGAATGCTCGCTCGGTTGTATGGGGGGATACAGTTGATAACCCGAAAGGGAAATGGCTGTCCAGTTTCATAAATGCTTCAACCTTTAAATGCCTGAACAATGGTGACATCACTTTCAGACCAGTGATTAATGACATGAAAAGGGGTTCGGTGTTGGACCTAACTTTTACTAATGTGTCCACACAAGTTAATTGGGAGGTGCTAAAATTTCAAATTGGGGGGAGTCATCACTATCCTATTGTGACGGATGTGAATTTTACAGAAACCAATTGTGTCAGTTTTTTTATAAAAAAAAAAGTTGTTTAGCTCTTTGAATAAGGTTAAGTTTGAACCCACAGTAGGTTGCGTTACACAGACCCTAAAAAATGAGATTAAAAGTGCCACTACGATTTTAAATGATAAAACACCAAAATCATGGTGGAGAGAGGACTTAAACAAATTTTTCAGATTATACAAAGCGGCGAGAAAGAAATGTAATTCTGCACCGACCCCGGAAAATTTTAACTATGCCCTTAAGTGTGAGGAAACATGGAAGAATGAAGTGAAAAAAGCGAAAAATCAAAACTTCATGGAAAGTGTACAGAGGCTGAATATGGAGCCAAATACTAAGGAGGCCTGGAGATTCGTAAACAACTTAAAAGGAAACTCAAGAAAGTCAGACATGTCACAATGGCCGGAGGAATGGAACGATAGATTTCTCCAGCATTTGAAAGGGCAAGTAATGAATTGTCACGATGTGAGGGATGATGAAAATGCTGAGTGTTTTGACACGACAGTTCCAAGGTTCACCTTGGTGGAGCTGAATTCTATACTTAAAAGTAAGAAAAAAAAATCGGCAGGGGGTCATGATAGAATCACGTACGAAATGATTCGTGCGCTCTCTGATGACTCAAAGGAAATGTTGGTAAATACGTTGAGTGACGCATTTTTGAGGGGGGAAGTTGAAAGGGAGTGGCGTATCATTAAAGTGATACCCATTCTTAAGAGTGGTAAGGATCCTGGTGATCATGAAAATTATAGACCCATTTCGTTAATACCGGTTCTTCTTAAAACTGTTAATTTGATGGTCAAGGCCAGATTGGACCCTTTCCTAGCTGAAAAGGGTGTGCTTCCAAATAGATGTTTTGCTTATCGTAAGGGGAGGTCTGCCTCCATGTGCTTAAACGAAATCTTACAAAATATTCATGTGTACAAGGATAGAGGTCAAAAAGTTGTGGCAGTTGTTGTGGACATTAGTAATGCGTATAACAGTGTGCCGACGCTGTCTTTGTCTAATATGCTAAAGGGTTTTAAGGTTGAAAGCAAGTATGTGAACTGGATTAGGTCCTTCTTGCAGGAAAGGGTATTACGGCTTGGGAAAAGTGAAGTTACTGTAGGTAATGGGTTACCACAAGGTAGCTGCCTTTCTCCACTTCTGTTCAATGTATATACCAGATCTTTACATGAATGTGAGGATAATTGGACTGATGTATTTCAATTTGCGGATGATTTTCTTATTTTAATACACGATTGGGATTTTAAGAGATTAACTGTCAAGCTGGAGCAGAAAGTCAATGAGTTTGTAAGAAGATGTAATAGTCTGAACCTTGTNTGAGGAAACATGGAAGAATGAAGTGAAAAAAGCGAAAAATCAAAACTTCATGGAAAGTGTACAGAGGCTGAATATGGAGCCAAATACTAAGGAGGCCTGGAGATTCGTAAACAACTTAAAAGGAAACTCAAGAAAGTCAGACATGTCACAATGGCCGGAGGAATGGAACGATAGATTTCTCCAGCATTTGAAAGGGCAAGTAATGAATTGTCACGATGTGAGGGATGATGAAAATGCTGAGTGTTTTGACACGACAGTTCCAAGGTTCACCTTGGTGGAGCTGAATTCTATACTTAAAAGTAAGAAAAAAAAATCGGCAGGGGGTCATGATAGAATCACGTACGAAATGATTCGTGCGCTCTCTGATGACTCAAAGGAAATGTTGGTAAATACGTTGAGTGACGCATTTTTGAGGGGGGAAGTTGAAAGGGAGTGGCGTATCATTAAAGTGATACCCATTCTTAAGAGTGGTAAGGATCCTGGTGATCATGAAAATTATAGACCCATTTCGTTAATACCGGTTCTTCTTAAAACTGTTAATTTGATGGTCAAGGCCAGATTGGACCCTTTCCTAGCTGAAAAGGGTGTGCTTCCAAATAGATGTTTTGCTTATCGTAAGGGGAGGTCTGCCTCCATGTGCTTAAACGAAATCTTACAAAATATTCATGTGTACAAGGATAGAGGTCAAAAAGTTGTGGCAGTTGTTGTGGACATTAGTAATGCGTATAACAGTGTGCCGACGCTGTCTTTGTCTAATATGCTAAAGGGTTTTAAGGTTGAAAGCAAGTATGTAAACTGGATTAGGTCCTTCTTGCAGGAAAGGGTATTACGGCTTGGGAAAAGTGAAGTTACTGTAGGTAATGGGTTACCACAAGGTAGCTGCCTTTCTCCACTTCTGTTCAATGTATATACCAGATCTTTACATGAATGTGAGGATAATTGGACTGATGTATATCAATTTGCGGATGATTTTCTTATTTTAATACACGATTGGGATTTTAAGAGATTAACTGTCAAGCTGGAGCAGAAAGTCAATGAGTTTGTAAGAAGATGTAATAGTCTGAACCTTGTCATTAATTTACAAATAACTAAAGTAATACATTTTATCAAAAACTGTAAAAAGGAGATAAATTTGCAGGTCAACAATCATTCGATAGAGCAAGTTAAACAAATCAAGTTTATAGGTCGTACTCTGACGTCGTCCTTGTCTGTAAAAGCACATTACAATAAACTGCTTGAAAATGCTTCTAATAATGTAAAGCTTATCAGTTGGATTACCACAGTTAAAGCTGGGGTAATGCCTAATATTGCAGTGAATCTGTACAAAAGTTTAGTTAGATCCAAAATTAAAGTGGCGAGAACCACTGTACATGATATTCCAAAGTCTGTGGAACAAAAAATTAGAGCTTTTCAGAATAAGACCTTGAGAAGGTGTTTGGGTTTAAGCCCCTCTACCCCGACTCACAATATATATGTACTAGCGAATGAGTTTGAACCTAGAGAAAGGGAAAAATTTCTAACTTGCCGTGAATTAATAAAACTAAAATTTGTAAACCCCGAAGTTTTGGACTGTATCAAAGGGAGTAAAAAGAATAACTCCAGCTACTCGACTACCTACTATCAATTCAAGGAGATTTTTAATAATATTAGCACGGAAATTAGTTTTCATGAAAGTGAGCATCTGAGAATTGTGAGACATGTGCTTGAGGGTAAAAAAGCGAACTTCTCTAAAGAGCAGTATCAAGCAGAGTATAGTAGTCTAGTACACAGGTACAAGGAAAGAGGTTATACAATTTTTGCCACGGATGCATCGGGTGGGGAAGACTCCATGGGGTGTGGAGTTTTCAATGTGACACATAGACAGAAATTTCTCTGGAGTATTAATTTCAAGACTTCATCAGTTTTTAGTGAGTTGTGGGCTATTGTCTAAGCAGTTGACGTAGCGGTTGAGGACAAATTTAAAAAAATTGTAATTTTTACGGATAGTTTGACGTAGTGTAGGTTGTTGGAAAAATGCGAAAATGGAACAACTACATAGTTGCAAGAATACATTCCATTATCAATAATAGTGGCTTAGAGTGTGAAATAGTATGGACCCCAGGGCATGTTGGGATTGAAATGAATGAGGTGGCTGATGAGTTGGCTAAGTGGGCGGTGTCAGTGGGCGCCCCTTTGAATGTGTTACTTACTCCGCAAGAAGCATTGAGACAGATCAGTAGCATTCTGAAAGATGAACAGACTGATGTCTGAGTATAAAGGTAGAACATTTTTTTCCCGACATACCACACAGACCTTGGTATTATAAGTCATCACTTGATGTGAAAGATGTCAAATTTATTAATCGTCTTCTTACAGGACATACTTATGATAAGGAGTATCTACATAAAGTAAAAATTTTAAGGTCCAATATATGTGAGGAATGTCAAACTGTTGACAATTATTCACACGCGATCTTTTCTTGCAGGAAATATGCTAGCACAAGATCAAAGTTTGATGCAGTTGGGAAATGTAAAGATTTTGATGAAATTTTTTTAAAAAAAGATGAAGCAATGCTCAAGGAATTGTGCAACTTTGTGAAAGAGGCACAAATTGATATTTAGTTGTAATATAGAGTACAAAATATATAGTACAAATTAACTTTATACTTGTTNCAGTAAATATTATTTCACTCCGAAAAAAAATTATACCGATATGATCAGGAGTAAGACCCCTATCGATCCTAATAATATTATTTTTAATAAAAGCAATGTACGTATTATACACCTATACCCCCTAATTATACNAACTACTTTTTATGATACTGTAGTAATGGAATATTTTGTTTATGTTTGTAGTCAAATCGCTCAACAGGGAAGGCCAAGCTCGTGATTTGCTGCTTTCCGTTTTTTGTTTTGTTTTTTGTTTTTGTTTTTTTTGTTTGTTTTATGCTCATTGCACTTGGAAGTAGGCATTTACTTTGCCTTTCTGTTTTGTTTGGCGGTTTTGTATAACTGGCTTGATAAGAGCTGAAACTTTACGAATGTCAAGACGAGATATATACTAAAGCTCTGCAGCTGTTTGGATGCTGCAGTTTTGAAGGAGAACAACAGTGTGGTGAAACGCTTTAAGTTTATTGATCACCCTGGCCTGTGGGAGTTTCCGGCCATCTAACACTCTCTACAATCAAAAAAAAAAAAAAAAATGTTTTTATCATGATATATGCAGTGATATGAAATCATTATACCAGAGCAGGCTTTATAGCAGGGCAATCGTGCGAAACAACGATCAACTTGGTGGTGGCAGAATGAAGGAAAGTTTCTCAGAATAGAAAATTACGGTCTCTGTTTTCCTCGACCTTAAAAAAGTATTCGAAAACGTAGATATAAGCATGATACAAAAAAGAAGGTAGTTTCATTACTACTATTTTTTGATTATAAAGCAGATTTTTGACATTTCTTCGGGAAAATTTCCCAATACGGAACCCGGCTTTTAAAAAAACAAAAATGAGGGGGTTTAGAGCGGCTTTTTGTGATTGTAAATCTGAAAACCTCACCCTCCGGAGGCTTATAGTTTTGATGAAAATTGAATTTTAAGTTGCAAAAAATGTCAACTTCAACCACACTTTTTGCTTCGTAAACCAATTGAACTAAAATGTCGGTGCTGCCACACAAAAAAAAATGCCAAAAAAAAGCACTGAAACCGAGAAACAATAAAAACGGGCATTGTAATTAATTTTTTTAAATTAAATATCGATTTATTGATAAAAAAAAAAGTGATTGAGTCTAAAATGGAGAGATTTTGTAATAAAAATGTTAACTTAGTTATTTATTAGTTAGTATTGATTTTCATTATTTACCGAAGTATTGATTTTTATGGAAAAAGCGGCGCAGGCGAAAATTCAAATTTTCATAGTTTATCGAAGTATTGATTTTTATAATAAAAGCGGCGCAGGCAAAAATTTTTAATAAAAAATCGCAATTTTTTATTAAAAATTTTCATTATCAATTTATCGATGTACTTTTTCTACATTTGTGTACTTTGAACTACAATAACACCAGTAAATATTATTTCACTCCGAAAAAAAATTATACCGATATGATCAGGAGTAAGACCCCTATCGATCCTAATAATATTATTTTTAATAAAAGCAATGTACGTATTATACACCTATACCCCCTAATTATACGCACTTATTTGTGGTGTATTTTTTTAACGTAGCATACATTTTGTGTTACTGTCAACCATTGTTATTTCTGCTTGTTTGTAAAATGTGCAAACGTTTGTGAAGACATTTATAAACGCGTTTTACTTAATTAATTAATTAAGAATTGTATATTAAAGAATTACAAACGCATGCGAACCTTTTAAGGATAATATATTTGTGTAAATAAAAGTGATAGGTATGGGGTTATAATAAAATGTAGTGATAGCAGGTGGGTTATTTTAACAACAAATAACTTAAGTACTATTAGCCCCAACATTGTGCAAGTGGGAAATATAGTTGAAGGAGACCTCCATTAGTATCCCCACCGAGTTTCATAAAAAAATTCAGCATATTTTGCACGGAATAGCAATTGGTTCCGTAATGGAAATCTCAGCCATTTCTTCAGATGTAAACATTAAGCATAGCTTTGCCACATTGAAATTTTTTGAGTGGGGAGATTTTCTTTTAAATATTTGGGATTTAATAAAAGAGTANCGTTTTTTGTTTTGTTTTTTGTTTTTGTTTTTTTTGTTTGTTTTATGCTCATTGCACTTGGAAGTAGGCATTTACTTTGCCTTTCTGTTTTGTTTGGCGGTTTTGTATAACTGGCTTGATAAGAGCTGAAACTTTACGAATGTCAAGACGAGATATATACTAAAGCTCTGCAGCTGTTTGGATGCTGCAGTTTTGAAGGAGAACAACAGTGTGGTGAAACGCTTTAAGTTTATTGATCACCCTGGCCTGTGGGAGTTTCCGGCCATCTAACACTCTCTACAATCAAAAAAAAAAAAAAAAATGTTTTTATCATGATATATGCAGTGATATGAAATCATTATACCAGAGCAGGCTTTATAGCAGGGCAATCGTGCGAAACAACGATCAACTTGGTGGTGGCAGAATGAAGGAAAGTTTCTCAGAATAGAAAATTACGGTCTCTGTTTTCCTCGACCTTAAAAAAGTATTCGAAAACGTAGATATAAGCATGATACAAAAAAGAAGGTAGTTTCATTACTACTATTTTTTGATTATAAAGCAGATTTTTGACATTTCTTCGGGAAAATTTCCCAATACGGAACCCGGCTTTTAAAAAAACAAAAATGAGGGGGTTTAGAGCGGCTTTTTGTGATTGTAAATCTGAAAACCTCACCCTCCGGAGGCTTATAGTTTTGATGAAAATTGAATTTTAAGTTGCAAAAAATGTCAACTTCAACCACACTTTTTGCTTCGTAAACCAATTGAACTAAAATGTCGGTGCTGCCACACAAAAAAAAATGCCAAAAAAAAGCACTGAAACCGAGAAACAATAAAAACGGGCATTGTAATTAATTTTTTTAAATTAAATATCGATTTATTGATAAAAAAAAAAGTGATTGAGTCTAAAATGGAGAGATTTTGTAATAAAAATGTTAACTTAGTTATTTATTAGTTAGTATTGATTTTCATTATTTACCGAAGTATTGATTTTTATGGAAAAAGCGGCGCAGGCGAAAATTCAAATTTTCATAGTTTATCGAAGTATTGATTTTTATAATAAAAGCGGCGCAGGCAAAAATTTTTAATAAAAAATCGCAATTTTTTATTAAAAATTTTCATTATCAATTTATCGATGTACTTTTTCTACATTTGTGTACTTTGAACTACAATAACACCAGTAAATATTATTTCACTCCGAAAAAAAATTATACCGATATGATCAGGAGTAAGACCCCTATCGATCCTAATAATATTATTTTTAATAAAAGCAATGTACGTATTATACACCTATACCCCCTAATTATACGCACTTATTTGTGGTGTATTTTTTTAACGTAGCATACATTTTGTGTTACTGTCAACCATTGTTATTTCTGCTTGTTTGTAAAATGTGCAAACGTTTGTGAAGACATTTATAAACGCGTTTTACTTAATTAATTAATTAAGAATTGTATATTAAAGAATTACAAACGCATGCGAACCTTTTAAGGATAATATATTTGTGTAAATAAAAGTGATAGGTATGGGGTTATAATAAAATGTAGTGATAGCAGGTGGGTTATTTTAACAACAAATAACTTAAGTACTATTAGCCCCAACATTGTGCAAGTGGGAAATATAGTTGAAGGAGACCTCCATTAGTATCCCCACCGAGTTTCATAAAAAAATTCAGCATATTTTGCACGGAATAGCAATTGGTTCCGTAATGGAAATCTCAGCCATTTCTTCAGATGTAAACATTAAGCATAGCTTTGCCACATTGAAATTTTTTGAGTGGGGAGATTTTCTTTTAAATATTTGGGATTTAATAAAAGAGTAAAATTTGCATAAGAAATTGCAAGTTGATGTGTTCGATAATCAAATTTTAACGTTTTTCTCAAGCGTATAAAAGATCCTTTGAATAATATCGATGTGCAGAGATGAAGAAATAAAATAAAATCCAGTTTTGGAACATTTGTTTATTAAACAACTTTTTTTCATTTTATTTTAAATAAAGTAAATATATTTGCATAACAAAACTTTTTTTTTTAATAGTCCGAAAAGGATGTATTGTAAGCTATTCGTCATTAAAGCATAGTCCGAATAGTCTCATTTCCCTCACAATTAAAGGAGCCAAAATTCAGAATTCTCCCGAAGTGAAGTATCTATAAGTAATTCTGTATACAAAACTATCGTGGAAATCTAACGTGGAACACAAAGCCTCTAAAGAATTGGCAGCATTTTGGCAATGTAAACAGGTATGGTGGAGCAGATTCTCAATCAAGAGCGTGGGAAGTCGGCTTGCAAAACTTCAAAGAACTACTGCCGTGTGCTGTACAGAAGCTTTCTCTACAACACGTGGCGCTTCTCTGATGCACTGCTGCATTTACCGTCACTTTGTTACTTCATACGTAGGGAAGCCTTAAAGGCCACCTGCAGACTAGAAAGAAACGGATGAGTTGGGCGAGGTGGAGGGGAATGAGTTTACATGTCTGCGGTGACAGACAAGCTGCACTTAAAGCATTGGTCTGCCCTCTAACTACTTACTTCCAAACTCTGGGTGCCAGTTCAATCGGGAGTACCTCCTATCGTCCATAACCATATTATCTTTCATATCATGAAGCACCGAAATTAAAGCCTTACTGGGGCTAACGTTTGCAAAGCACATTCAAATCCTTTTCGGTGATTGGCTTTGGAATAAACGAATTTAATAATAACTAATTTTTGCAGTGGACAACATATTTAGCTCTTTTGTTTCAAAGAAAACGTTTTTTGGTTGTTTTTCAAATATGGCGATTTATGAGTTCCCATTTTCGTTATTGCTCACACAGGGCACACGCTTTGTTGTCTCCCTTGCAGTAGGGGTGAATTACTTATTATACTGTGCCCAATGCAGAGTCGAGTGTAGTTAGATGGAAGTGATGCTTAGTAGCTGGGTTTAGTGCGATTAGGATTAATTCTCGAGTAGTGATGACTATAGTGAGCCCAGTCAGATACTAGTTTGCTTTGCCTCTGCTGCTCTATCAATGTATAAATATCACTTTTACAGATGATATTTCAAGTGTTGGTAGGAGTAATGCTGTTGTTGTTGTAGCAGGTTTTGGGGAGTGTTGCTGGAGTGACAGTCCTTGGCCAGATATAAATTTGGGTCGTTCCGGTTACGTAGACCCAACTGTCGTGGGAAGGAGTAAAGCTCATTCATATCTTTGGCAGTAATATCAGCGAATGTATTGCCGTTAATGCATGAATGGCCTGGCACCCTCATAATTATGATGATGATAATTGGGATGCGAAATCAGGATATTTCGTATACTTTTGATAATGTGATTGGAGTTATTATAGTTTTTTAAGGCCTGAAAACAGGATATGCTATCTGTGCACATGGTGAATTTTCCCCTGGATTTTGACGCATAGTGCATGGCATAGAGAACTCCTGTTGCTTCGGCGGTGAAAATTCTTTTACGACAGAGAAGGAAGTGTAATTCGCTTTGGAACCGTTTCGTGTAGTGTAGCATTCCCACGACAGCCGGTTCTACGTACCAGAATGATTCATTCCCACGATAGCCGGTTCTACGTACCGGAATGACTCATTCCCACGATAGCCGGTTCTACGTACCGGAATTACTCTGGTTTTACCCGACCAACGGCTGTTGTTTCGGCGATCTAACCCCGTTTAGGTCGGCGAAGTATCTCAGAAGTTGTTCGTCCATAGGGCTACATTCGCTACGTTTTCTTCTACTCAGGGCTGGCATCGAGTCAAACCCAGGGCCAGAAACCTACACCTGCTGTGTATGCCAGAGACGACTACACCACAACTCCACCTCAGTCAAGTGCAAAGCTTGCGAGGGGTGGAGTCACCTCAGAGTCTGCTCAGGACTGAGAACACATCGGCAGTAGACCACGTCGCTTGTGGCCCCCTGCTGCTCAAACAGAGTAGCCTCCAAGGCTAACCCCAGTCCACCTGAGCAGTCCCACACAAACACCACAGCACAACAACATAACACAATAGACCACACCACAACCACGACAGACCACAGAACACACCCAACCGCACCACCCCCCTTACGCCGCCGCCAACAACTCTTGGTTCCTCCTACAATCTGAACAGGTTTGTCAGATCAGGATATTCCGTAATGTGACATCAGTCAAGTGCAACACCTGCCTTGGCTCGTGCCACTTTAGGACATGTTCAGGTATGCGCACCACTCGAGACTGGACGAGGAACTTCGAGGGCCCGTGTTGCGCTGCACAGTCGCAAACCTCAACCGCGACGCCATCCACCATCACCACAGGGTGGCAACCACCCCAGCAGCGCACACAGCCAATGGCGACACGACCACACACATCTCTCACACCCCGCATCACCACACGTCTCCCGAACCACATGAAGCTCCTTCAATTTAACTGCAACGGGCTTCAGAGCTGATCGAGGAGATTACCGCCTTTATGGGAAGGCATAGTAACTGATAGCTGCAGTCCAAGAGACGAAGTTGCACAGCAATTCAACATTGTTGAATTGTGCCGGGTACAACGTGCACCGTCGAGATCGCGAGCGAGATAATGGTGGTGGCTTAGCGTTCATCACGCACCACACCGTGCAGTATCGTCTTATTGAAGCAGACATCGACCGCAGGGATACCACCCTAGAATGGCAGGGCATTGCTATCCGGCCAGGCGATGTTGAGCTCGAAATATTTAATGTGTACATACCCCCCGTCACCTGCTGCCCGGCAGGATATCCCCCCGACATTGGTGCGCTCCGCAGAGGTGAAAACCGTATGGTAGTAGTTGACTTTAATGCGCACCACGATCTTTGGCACTCAAGCCTGTCAAACGATCGTAGGGGAACAGACTTGGCTGAGCAGATAGACGATTCGACATTCTGCACAATGAACGACGACGCACCCACCAGGATTATGGGCAGCTGCTGCAGCACGCCGGACATAACAATAGTCAGCGCTGGTCTGATAAACAGCATATCATGGCCACCTATGCTGACTTTGGCATCAGACCATCTGCCCATCGTCATCTCGATCGATAAACCAACCGACTTTGCTTCCGCGGAGCACCGAACATATATCAACTTTTCTAAAGCTGATTGGAAAGGCTTCGCGGAATTTACTGAAAACACCTTCGCTGCTCTCCCCACACCAACCGACGTCCACCTTGGTGAACGTAAGTTCCGCAGGGCACGATGCATCACTGACCTACGTCCAAATTTCCATGCCGAAGCGGCTGTTCTAGCCAATGAGCGTGACAGCTTTCGTCAGGCCGATCCCGGAGATCCCCGTATCAGGGATCTCAACGCGGAGATTCGGCAACTTGTAAACGTACATAAGCGGAAGAAGTGGGAGGAGCATCTGAAGACCTGTAACTTTACCTCTGGTGTGAGCAAGCTTTGGTCAACCGTGAGGTCACTGTCCAACCCGACGAAGCACGATTACTGAGTCGAAATTTATTTCGGCGACCATGCCTCGTCGGACCCTTAGCGATGCGCGAGATACTTTAGCCGGCAGTTCATACTGCATCCTCCGGTTGACAAAACCAAGCGTCGAGTGATCAGAAGGCTGCACAAACTGCCAACAAATTGTGCCCCCTTGCATTCATCTGCGGTGAAGTTCAGGTGGCCATCGGGAAGGCGAAAGCCTCCAAAGCCATGGGTCCCGACGGAATATGCATGCTGATGCTGAAAAATTTGGGTCCTGCGGGAGTAGCGTACCTAACGGAGGTCCTCAATTTGTCTATGGCCACTCTCATCATCGCAGACATCTGGAAGGTGGGGAGAGTGGTCCCACTGCTCAGACTGGGGAAACCCGCCAACAAAGGAGATTCGTATCGACCGATAACACTACTTTCCCCAGTAGCGAAGACACTTGAGGCCCTGCTGCTCCCGTATTTCACGAGCCACCTGACCCCAGCGAAGCATCAGCATGGTTTCGGTAAGGTGCACAGTACAACAACAGCACTTAACGCCATAAACACTCAGATAACTCGTGGCCTTAACCGTAACCGTCCCTGTGAGAGAGCGATTCTAGTAGCGCTGGACCTGTCAAAGGCTTTTGACACTCAGCCATTCCACGCTACTAGAAGATATAGAGGCTTCCTCTCCCACAGAGGCTCAAAAGGTGGTCGGCAAATTATCTGAGTGGTCGACACTCGTCGTTAATGTTTAGAGACAAATCGAGCAAACTTAGAAAAATAAAACAGGGGTTTCCGATTGTTCGATCATGGCGACTGGGAATGGAATTGATGACCTGTGTTCGAAAGTAAACGGATATCTCTCCGATCTTTCTCGCTTCTTCACTGCAAAGTGTCTAGCCCTCTCCCCTACGAAATCCTCTGCGACCCTGTTCACCACCTGGACGAATGAGGTCAGGCTACCGCTGGGAATTCACGTCGATGATACACCAATTCCGACGGTGAATAACCCCAACATACTCGGAGTAACATTCGACAGTCTGCTCACCTTCTCTGCGCACGCAACCCCTATTGTCAATGAGATACAGAGCAGCAACAAAGTCTCAAGTCGATAGACGGCAGTACCTGCTGCAAAGATAAAGAAACGTTGCTGGCAACGTGCAAGGCAAAAAGCCGGCGGGTTTTAAACTACGCAGCTACAGACAGTACAAAACACAGCACTCAGGACAGCGACCGGATGCCTCCTGATGGCACCAGAACACCACCTCCATGACGAGGCGAAAATGCTCCCAATTAGGGAGCCTAACACGATGCTCTGCAAGCCACCCAAACAGACAGCTGCTTGCAGAGGAGCCCTCGCCAAGGCACGTCAGGAGGCATCTATATGAACTGACGGACGAAGTCCAGAGGTTCATTAAGCAGCCTCTGGACCCGTCAGCATACCGACAGGCCCTGAACGGCATTCATAGGGACTCAGTCTCGAGTTATGTAGACTCTAGACCTGTGAATGCCGTTTTAGGCACACAAACACCGGACATTGACGCGACGGAGCTCCATCTGCCTCGGGAGACTAGAACAACAATAGCCCAACTTCGCTCTGGCTACTGCAGCAGGCTTAACTCTTACCTGAGTAGGCTAAACGTGGATGTGCCGAATGAATGTCCGGCATGCGGAGAGACCCCTCACGACTCGAAACATCTCTTCGCGTGCCCGGAAAACCCCACAACCCTAACGGCCTCGTCCCTGTGGACCGACCCTATTGAGGCTGCACGCTTCTTGGGGCTGCCGTTAGTGGAACTCGACGACAACGACTGAGATATCAACCGATCTGGGCGGGGTTGTTGTAGCTGGTACAACAACAACAACATTAGCGCTGTACTCTGCTGATGTCGTACTGGATTTTTTCAGTTAACTTAAATCGTTTTCAAAGCATTTTTTCAGCGCCCATGGCGGATGATGGGCACATCTCGGCGAAGTTATTCTTAGGGGGAGTCCATTTTCTTTAGCAAAGGTGGCGCATTTGCTAATTGAAGAAACTATTTTGGGTGTTCTTGTACGGAAAAATGACGAATGGAAATATGAAAGTGTGTGCAGGGAAGTGTTGGTGATGAGAGCAAGCTTAGGATAAAGTTTCCTTATGTTGTCTTCAACGTTGTCGGCTAGCGGTGGTAAACCAGTTTCAGCCAGGATGTTGTTGTTGTTGTTGTAGCGGCACTACTAAGCCCCGCCTTTTTCGGGTCAACATTCAATAATTTTTTGGAGTGCAATAGGGTATAGTCGTGGCGCTGGGTATGCAGTTACAGTTGCATGGCTATACTCAATCCCGGCTCTTGCGTCCTCGTTCGCGCACTCCGGGCAACGTGAGCAACCCATGTGTGAGATGCGGTAACCAATCCGAGTGGAGCCTTGGGTCACGGCAGAAAGAGAGGGAGCTTCGGTGGGGCCACTCTGACTTATTCGGTTTAAGGGCTCACTGAAGTCTGCAGCGTCTGTTCACCAGTAGGTGCGGCTGCAAGCGGGTGTCTGCTTGGAGCAAGCGGATCGCTATATAAACCACCCCCGTCCCAGCAATGGGTTGTGCGCTGGGCTTGGGACCCGCCACGTAAAAACCACTTCCAGTGAAGAATGGAATGTCCGGACCCTTAATGGAGAAGGTGCCTCTGCCCGGCTGGTTGATGTCCTCGTAACTAGAAAAGCTGACATCAACGCCATCCAAGAAATGCGTTGGACGGGGCAAGGCAAGCAATGTCTGGGGCCTTACGACGTCTACTACAGCTGCCATGTAAAGGAGCGCAAATTCGGAGTTAGATTTGTGGTGGGAGAGAGACTCCGTCGCCGAGTACTGTTGTTGTTGTAGCGGCACTACTAAGCCCCGCCAGGGTTACGCGGGTCTCTCGTGGCAGTGGAAGCTCCGTCTCTTCTACAGGTGGTGATTGGGCTCGTATTACGGCATTCATAGGTCGAGAGTCGAGGTAGGTATTAACTGACTCTCTATGAATGTCGTTTATGGCTCGTCTGTATGTCGTCGGGTCCAATGGTTGGTCTACGTACTGTTGGACTGCATCCTTGTACACGAATAGGAGCCCCCTGACGTGCCTGGGCGGAGGCTCCGAAGGTGACTCCTAAGATTTTTGGGTTGTTTACAGTCGGTATTGGTGTGCCATCGACGTGTATACCCAACTCTAGTCTGACCTCCTTCGTCCAGGTGGTGAAGAGGGTCGCCGTTGATTTCGTNGCTGTTAGGGTGTTCACTTCTGTGACACCCCACAAGAAATTGCTTACAGAGCATTTTGTTGTGTTCCCTGACGGGGAGCACTTGGGCCGCGCTGTGCAGGTGGTGCTCAGGCGTCATCAGAAGGCACCCAGTTTAGAACCGGCCGGCCAATTGCCTTGTATGTTGCCAGCAACGTTTCTTTGTCTTTGCCCCAAGTGCTGCCGGCGAGCGACTTGAGGACCTTG
>NW_016157166.1:515775-518731 GCF_001687245.7 Rhagoletis zephyria | reverse complement strand
TCGCGCCAACTACCGCGGGATCAGCCTTCTAAGCATAGGTTACAAGGTCTTATCGAGCGTATTGTGTGAAAGACTGAAGCCCACCGTCAATGCACTGATTGGGCCTTATCAGTGTGGCTTTAGACCTAGCAAATCCACCATAGACCAGGTATTCACAATACGCCAAATCTTGGAAAAGACCCGCGAGAAAGGGATCGACAGTCACCACCTATTTGTCGACTTTAAAGCCGCTTTTGACAGCACTAAATGGAGTTGCCTATACGCCGCTATGTCTGAATTTGGCATCCCCTCAAACTCATACGGCTGTGTAAAATGACGTTGAGCAATACCACTAGCTCCGTCAGAATTGGGAAAGACCTCTCCGAGCCGGTCCCTTTCATGTGACTTCTTTAATCTGATGTTGGAGAAGATAATAAGAGCTGCAGAACTGAACCGCTCAGGAGCAATTTACTACAAGAGCGTGCAATTGCTGGCTTATGCCGATGACATCGACATCATCGGTAACAAAAACCGCGAAGTCTGTTCTGCCTTTTCCAAGTTGGATAGGGAAGCGAAGCGAATGGGTCTGGTGGTAAACGAGGACAAGACGAAGTATCTCCTTTCATCAAACAAACAGTCAGCACATTCGCGCCTTGGCACCGACGTCACTGTTCACAGTTACAATTTCGAGAAAGAAGAGAATTTCGTTTACTAGGGAACCAGCATTAACACCGATAATAATGTCAGCATAGAAATCCAACGCAGAATCACTCTTGCCAACAAGTGCTACTTTGGACTGAGTAGGAAATTCAGGAGTAAAGTCCTCTCTCGACGTACGAAAACCACGCTCTATAAGTCACTCATGCCAGTGCTGGTATATGGCGCAGAAGCATGGACAATGACAACATCCGATGATGCGGCTCTTGGAGTGTTTGAGAGAAAGATTTTGCGGAAGATTGGCGACGGCGAGTACCGCAGACGATGGAACGATGAGCTGTATGAGCTTTACAACGATATGGACATAGTGCAGCGAATTAAAATACAGCGACTGGCGTGCTTTGCTGAACTTGGCCAAAATCGCTTAGGCGGTTACATCGCCAAAAAAGAAGAAGAAGATTCAATCATTTTCGTCAAGCTCAACTAACGGGAGGCCCAGGAAACGAGCTGTTTCAAGGGGGTCGGAACAGAGGGAGAGGGGTGTTAGCTGAGTCGGATTGAGCTGGCATGTGAAGAGGTGGTTGGTGTCGTGAGGGGATTCTCCACATGACGGGCACTCATTGGGGATATTGGGGTCGAGTCTGGACAGGTAGCTGTTGAGGCGGCTACAGTATCCAGACCGTAACTGAGTCAGGGTAACGCGGGTCTCTCTTGACAGTTGAAGCTCCGTCTCTTCTACAGGTGGTGATTGGGCTCCTATTACGGCATTCATAGGTCGACCAAGGGCTGTTGTTTCGGCCACCTAACCCCGCGTAGATCGGCGATACCCTTCAATCATTCAGCCAGGATGTTCTGTATTGGTAAAGTAGGAAAAGCGCATATGGATCGTCGGATCGCAGTATGGTAGGGGGAGGCTAGCAGATTGAGGTTTGGTTTAGCATGTTGGCCATATATTTCTAACCCATAGGTGATAGAGGATAAGATGAGCGCCTTTGTAACATTGACCAGCAATTCCGAGTTGATAAGCGAGCGGTTGCTAGACAAGTATTTAACAATATTTAACTTAATGAATAATCTTTCTCTGACGTATTTACAGTGGGGTTTAAGGGAATACTTAGAGTCTAATACTAAACCTAGAAACTTATTGCTATCTGTACAAGTAATAGTTATATTGTTAAATGTAAGTGTAGGTATATTACAGTTTTCTTTCTTACAAATACGTATTATTTTAGTTTTGCTGGGAGAAATTGAAGCGCCTGAAGAAAGCACCATGAAGAAATGTGGGATAGAATATCTGAAAAGCTCGCCATTACGGCATTTAGGTTGGAAGTTTTAGAAAACAGTAGTACATCATCCGCATACATTTGGTGGGCAACGTTGGGAAACTGTGAGAAAATGGAACTAAGTTCATCGAATGCTATAGTGAAGAGAATAACGGATAGAGGTGAACCCTGTGGGGTGCCATTACCTAGAGGAAACATAGTGGATCGGACGTTAGAAATAAGAATACAAATTTTACGAGAGGACAGGAAAGATTTGATAAAGTTGAAGATTTTAGGCCCGACCTTCCACTTGTCCAGGTGCCTTTAAACGACCTGTTGTAGTGAAACACGTCCACACGCTTTAAATGTCGATTGCCAATTGCCCTTTTATTCGCTCTTTTCGCCATTTACTTATTATAGTGGCCCGTTCACAATAATTGAACGGATTACAATAAACTAGCTTAGGCTTACACTTAGGTTTGACTATCAATAATGCACTACAACTCGGCTAACCTGACAATAAGTGACCGACCTCGGTCACCTGCATATAACCGATTAATTGACTACACTATCTAAATTTGCTAACATAATTGCTGAGCGTTGCTTTGATTCTCAGAGTTTGTTTTCCACATTTTAATATTGCATGCTTCTACAACCCCATCATACGGGATCTGGGTGATCTGGCAGTTTTCGATATCCCTGATAACATACCGATCATTCGGAAGTCGTTTATGTATCACATAGGGCCAATTTCACAATGCGTAGTTAACTCAGAATCGGCAGTTAACTAGAGATTTTCAGTACAAAAATCTGTAGATAACTGCCGATTCTGAGTTAACTACGCATTGTGAAATTGGCCCATAGGGTCCCTTAATCTTGGGCAGAAGTTTCTTGTTGGTTCTTACCGTCGTGTCTATGTTCTTAATTACTACAAAGTCACGTGTGTCAAGTTAGCACTACACTTTTCGAAATTGGAAAAGTTAACTACGGCATTAATTGTAGTGTTTTTGTTGTAAATTTGTTGTGGAAAGAAAAAATTTGTAGCTCTCGTTTTTTAA
>NW_016157166.1:498177-513614 GCF_001687245.7 Rhagoletis zephyria | reverse complement strand
TCAGTCTCGAGTTATGTAGACTCTAGACCTGTGAATGCCGTTCTAGGCATACCACCCCCGGACATCGACGAGACTGAGCTTCATCTGCCTCGGGAGACACGCACAATACTCGCTTAAATTCGCTCCGGCTACTGCAGCAGGTTGAACTCCTTCTTGAGTAGGTTGAATCAGGATGTGCCGAATGAGTGTCCGGCATGCGGAGAGACCCCACACGACTCGAAACATCTCTTCGCATGCCCGGAAAACCCGACAACCCTAACGGCCTTGTCCCTGTGGACAAACCCCACAGAAGCTGCACGCTTCCTAGGGTTGCCGTTAGTGGAACTTGACGAAAACGACTGAGATACCAACCGATGTGGGCGGGGTTGTTGTAGCCGCTACAACAACAACAACTATTTACTTGTTTTTATTCAAGGTCAATGTTAAGGAGTTGCAATCCGTAACGATTTTAAAATTGATACCCTCCAAGTATACTCTGAAGCGGCGTAGTGCATTTATGATTGCGAGCGTTTCTAACTCCAAACTATGATATCGACCTTCCGCTTCTGTAGTGCGCTTGGAAAAGTATGCAATGGGATGAAAAGCACCATCGTCCTGCTTCTGAAGTAAAATAGCACCGTAGCCGATGGCACTCGCATCGCAATGGAGTTCGGTTTCCCTATTCGGATTGTATATTGATAGTACTGGACAGGTTATAAGTTTTGTTTTTAATTCTTCGAATATTGCTTTACATTCTTCGTTGAATTCAAAGCTAGAATTTTTTTTATTAGTTTGTACAACGGTCCGGCATTGGCTGAAAATGANGCAGGTTATAATATTTGTTTTTAATTCTTCGAATATTGCTTTACATTCTTCGTTGAATTCAAAGCTAGAATTTTTTTTATTAGTTTGTACAACGGTCCGGCTATGGTTGAAAATGATTTAACGAATTTTCTGAAATACGAGTATAACCCTAGGAACGATTGGACTTCTCTTTGATTTTTCGGACACGGATATTCTGCAATCGCTTTTATGTGGCTATCGGAAGGTTTTATGCCGTCGTGCGTTACCTGATATCCTAGATATTCAATTTCGTAATAGGCAAATTTGCATTTTTCTAATTTTAATTCTAGACCGTACTCTGACAACCGGGCCAGTACCCTTTCCACTAACCTAAAATGTTCTTCGATTGTTGAACTAGCTATTAGTATATCGTCCATATATACAATTATCTCATTATTTGATATAAAGTCTCTTAACACTTGGCTAATAAACCTTTTGAAAATCGCTGGTCCATTTTTTAGACCAAATGGCAATCGCAGAAATTCATACTGTCCTTTTGGAACCACGAAAGACGTATATTTAATCGAGTGTTCATCCATTCTTTTAAATCGGAAGTATTCGGAAGTAATTTACTCTTTTATTTAAATTTGGCTCGTACCACACCTGCCGTTGTAGTGAAACACGTCCACACGCTTTAAATGTAGATTGCCCTTTTATTCGCTCTTTTCGCCATTTACTTATTATAGTTGCCCGTTCACAATAAATGAACGGATTACAATAAACTAGCTTAGGCTTACACTTAGGTTTGACTATCAATGATGCACTACACTGCGTACCTATCCGATAGAAAGCCTTGGCAAAATGTATAGAAGTGAGCGAAATATGATTTTTTTTTTATAAGGCTTCGGAAACGAAGTGGTCGAGGTGTAAGAGGGCATCAACCGTACCCTGCACCTTGAATGCGACTTGGTTATGGTGAATCAGCTTATTTACATGCACATACCATGATAATCTACTTGCAATGATTTTTTCCATTAATTTGCCTAAGCAGGGAAGAAGGGATATAGGACGTTAGCTGCTAACCTCACTTCGAGGTTTGCCAGGTTTTACGATAGGAATGATGGAACTAGTCTTCCAAAGGATGGCATAATTACCAGTCGAAAAGATGTTGTAATATTTAAGGAGGCGGGATAGAAGCGATAAAGGAAGATGTTTTATAATAGGATAGGATATTTTATCAAAACCAGGTGTACTACTTTTAACTGCTAAGAGAGCGAACTGAAGTTCCTGTAGGGATAAATCGGCATCCAACTGCTTGGAGGAAGAAGATAAGCTTAAAGAAATGGGACGCTAGAATGCAGTTGGGAAAGTTTGCAAGCAGAAAATTCGGGGGAAAGCTAGAATCAGAGGAGGCGTTGGAGAAGTGGGTGGCTAACTCTAAGGCTATATCATGGGGATATAGTAGGTATAGTAGGGGAGTGGGTAGGAGATCCAGTAAGCCTTATTATGTCAGCCCATATCTTTTTTGTGTCGGATGAAGCAGAAATACTCCTGGTAAACTTTTGGAAGCTGCGGATTTTAGCATTTTTAGCACTTCGTCGAAAAAGTACATCGCGTTTTTTGTACAGGATAAGATTTGATTGGGTCCTATTGCGCTTAAAGTCATGACAGGCGTTCTGCTTTTTATCTCTTAATGCTGAAAGCTCTCTGCTCCACCATAAAGGAGAAGGCCTTAAAGGTTTAGCCTTAGATAGAGGGATGGATCGGTTTGCTGAAGAACGAATAATTTTATGGATATTGGAAGTTTCCTGGTTGGTGTTAGATGAAATAGGGAAGGAGCAGGAGAAAGTTTCGCAGGCCACCTCAAATTTGCACCAGTCTGCTCGATCAGATTTGAAATAGATCCTGGGTTGGAAAAGAGTTTGGGAGCGGGAAAATTGGATATTGGAGAGGATAGGAAAATGGTCACTGCCATGAAGATCGTCAATGAGGTGCCATCACACTTTGGAAGATCGGGGTGCGGAACACAGGGTAGGGTCAATATGTGTAAAGGATGAATGGGTAGAAAAATGGGTCGGCGACCCATCGTTTAGGATAACTGTGTTGGAAACTAGGATGGAGTCTTCAATTTTCCGAACGGACCCCCAGAGGGAGTTCCACGCGTTAAAGTCGCCGGCCACTATAAAAGAGTAAGAAATCTATTGTAGAGAACAATTGATCAGGAGGAGAATAACCGCACACTATTGTAATTTTGTTGAAAGTTTGTAGCTAAATGGCATTGGAGGAAATATTAGATTGGGGGATATAGGATAGGTGAGGTAGGGTTCTTTTGACCAAGATGGCAATACCCTGTTTGTTGGAAGTAATATGTTGCTGGTTATAAAAATGACCAACATAGGCTTTAGGGAAGTGAGGAGTGACGTTGTGGGCAAGATGGGTTTCATTTAAAAGAATAACGGAGGGGTTGTTGCTGTAGCGGCTACAACAACCCCGCCCAGATTGGTTTATATCTCAGTCGTTGTCGTCAAGTTCCACTAACGGCAGCCCTAGGAAGCGTGCAGCTGTTAGGGTTGTCGGGTTTTCCGGGCATGCGAAGAGATGTTTCGAGTCATGTGGGGTCTCTCCGCATGCCGGACACTCATTTGGCACATCCTCATTCAATCTACTCAGGTAGGAGTTCAACCTGCTGCAGTAGCCAGAGCGGAGTTGGGCTATTGTCGTTCGTGTCTCCCGAGGCAGATGAAGCTCCGTCTCGTCTATGTCCGGTGGTGGTATGCCTAGAATGGCATTCACAGGTCTAGAGTCTACATAACCCGAGACTGACTCCCTGTGAATGCCGTTCAGGGCCAGTCGGTAAGCTGACGGGTCCAGAGGTTGCTTGATGAACCTCTGGACTTCGTACGTCAGTTCATAGATGCCTCCTGACGTGCCTAGGCGAGGGCTCCTATGCAAGCAGCTGTCTGTTTGGGTGGCCACTTCTGTGGCTCCTGATCAGGAACTGCTTACAGAGCATTATGTTGTGCTCCTTTATGGGGAGTATTTGTGCCTCGTTGTGGAAGTGATGTTCGGGCGACATCAGGAGGCATCCTGTCGCTGTCCTGAGTTCGGTGTTCTGTACAGTCTGTAGCTTCGTCCACTGGTCCTACTAGTACCCGGCTACCACACTTGGGCTGCGTAGTGTAAAACCGGCCGGCCTATTGCCTTTTATGTTGCCAGCAACGTTTCTTTGTCTTTGCCCCAAGTACTGCCGGCTAGCGACTTGAGGACCTTGTTGCGGCTCTGTACTTTATTGACAATAGCGGTTGAGTGCGCAGAGAAGGAGAGCAGGCTGTCGAATGTTACTCCGAGTATTTTGGGGTTATTCACCGTCGGAATTGGTGTGTCATCGACGTGAATTTCCAGCGCTAGCCTGACCTTCGTCCAGGTTGTGAACAGGGTCGCAGAGGATCGCTAGACACTTTGCAGTGAGGAAGCGAGAAAGTTCGGAGAGATACCCGTTTAGTTTCGAACACAGGTCATCAATTTCATTCCCAGTCGACATGATCGAGCAATCGTCGTCGTAAGAGACAATCGAGACTCCCTCTGGTGGTTGAGGGAGCTTTGAAATGTAAAAGTTAAACAGTAGCGGGGAAAGGACACCACCCTGTGCAACCCCCTGTTTTATTTTTCTAAGTTTACTCGATTTGTCTCTAAACATTACCGACAAGTGTCGACCACTCAGATAATTTGCCGACCACCGTTGAGCCTCTGTGGGAGAGAGGAAGCCTCTATATCTTCTAGTAGCGTGGAATGGCAGACGGTGTTAAACGCCTTTGACAAGTCCAACGCTACTAGAATCGTTCTCACAGGGACGCTTTCGGTTAAGGCCACGAGTTATCTGAGTGTTTATGGCGTTAAGTTCTGTTGTTGTACTGTGCACTTTACGGAAACCATGCTGATGCTTCGCTGGGGTCAAGTGGTTTGTGAAATACGGGAGCAGCAGGGCCTCGAGTGTCTTCGCTACCGGGAAAGGAGTGTTATCGGCCGATAGGAATCTCCTTTGTTGGCAGGTTTCCGGGTTTTGAGCTTTGGGATCACTCTCCCCACCTTCCAGATGTCTGGGATGGTGAGAGTGGCCATAGACAAATTGAGGACCTCCGTTAGTTACGCTACGCGAATACTGCATTTATTTATAGTTTTGATTTTAAGTATTTATTTAGTTTGCTGAAATTTGGGACATGAATTTGAGAAAGAGGGATGATCTGTTAGGCAGTTGGCGCATATAATTCTGGTGCATTGGGTGGGAGAATGGGGGGGGGAGGTTGCACTGGCACATATAGCAGAGTTACGGCAATTTTTTGCGGTGTGGCCAAGAATCTGACAAACCTTGCAACGCATGGGGTTTGGATAATACGGACGGACGGATAAAGTTCTCCAAGCAACTTCAATTTTGTCTGGGAGGTGGTATTTATCAAAAGTTAGTAGAATGGCACCAGTATATTTGCGGGAACCATCGCTGACCTTGGAGAATTTGAACGCAGATTTAACGCCATTTTCCTTAAGTCCTTCCACAATCTCCTCTTCGGGCAAGTGACAGATGAAAGGAGCATATTATGTTCCGTTGACGGAGTTCATGTAATTTGACTGTAACATCTGTAACACCAGGAAACGATCTGGCAGCTAGGAATTTGCCGGCGATTTTTTTGTTTTTAACGAGTAACAGCATAGAACCGTCGCGAAGCTTAGTGATGTTGTTGACTTCTTTGCTTATTGCTTGAATACCTTTGTAGATAGCAAAACAGGATAGAGTTCATAGGGGTTTCTTTCCATCCAGGGCTTTTATAACCAAGAACCTGGGGTCATCATTTTGGCGATTGAAATTTCCCGAAATATATGCAACGTAGATGTTTCAGATTTTTTGCGTTTGGGTTTAGGTGACGGAGACAAGAGGGCGCACCTATTGTTCCCGAATCTAGTGGCCCCGGGGCCGAAAATAACAGGAAAAAATAACTGTACAAAAGCGACCGTTGATTAACGGCAAACAGAGAGAAAGCTTTCAATATAACGGCGGAACGAAAAAAAGCGACTGTATTCTGCGAGAGTTAGTTGGTGACTCCATCGGCGTAAAAATTATACTGAAATAGTATGACGTTAAAAAATATTTTAAGTATTGCAAAATCAGGTTGTTCGCAGACGATGCTCCAACTCTGTATACAACTGGCTTTGTATTAAACAAACTGAATATTTAATGTGCTGAAAACAAAATATATGAATACGGAAAGCTTAGAATCTTGGACAATGTACTGTAAGATATAGACAACTCTAGAATAGAGAGAGTTGATCAAATCATCATACATCAAAAAAAAAAAATTGCTATAAATCTCCAATATGTACCTGTCAACTAGCCAGCGAAAGCGCCACTTCAACACTGGCGCTTCCGCTACACATAAAAATATTGCAAATAGCAATATCTCGGAAAAAAGCTTGCCTCCTACCACAACAACCAAAACAACACCAACGATGTCTGCTACTCCTGCTTCGCCTACTAACTCTAACATAGATATTGCTATTACTATTGCTGACGCTCCGGGATCTGCAAGTACGGTAAACAAGTGGTTGACCGTGCAAAACAAAAAGTCAAAGAAAACGAGAACTTCGAGCGTTGTTGTTGGCCAAAATAATAATAGCGAATTAGATACAGTTGTGTGCAAAAAATGGGTACACCTCATTTAAATCAACTGTCAGGACGGAGGATATAATTGCTTATGTTAGCAAACACGCGAAGATAAGCAGTCAGCATTTAGTCTGCTACAAACTTATAAAAAAAGATGCAAATCCAGAAGACTTGAAGAGAATCAATTGTAAATTAGGGGTATCCCTCAGTTTTTATACAAAGGTTTTTGCCCCCTTTCTATGGCCGATGGTGGCTAAAATTCGGCCGTTCCGTTTTTTAGAAAATCAAGGGGGGAAAGACGCGAAGAATTCAGGCGTTTCTCAAAGCTTCAACTCATATTTCATTTATTATCAAAATATAAGCGGTATGCGAACCAAAGTCAATGATTTCAGATTGGCAACCTCATTGCATGATTACATTGCAAGCGCAGAATATTTTGATAATTACTACTCGGTATACTGTAAAGATAGATGTCCCATAGCTAGCGGTTGCGAACGTGGGGGTGGGGTTCTCTTAGCGGTTGGGTCAAAAATGCAAAGCAAAATTGTAGCATTGCCTTTTGATGATAATATAATTGAGCAGATATGTGTCACTTTTAAAAGTAATACAACTGTTTTCCTTTTCCTATCGTATACATCGCCTACTTCTAGCTTCTTAATTTACGAACGTCACATAAATAACATTGATTACATAACAAGTGGTATCACTGGTAATAGCCAGCTCATTGTCATGGGAGATTTCAATCTACCGGGCATCGTCTGGTCTACTGTGGACCACAAACTGACGCCTTTCAATATCAAACCCGATACTGAATCATCAGTCACTAGCTTTTTCACATCCAACAATTTTCAACAAATAAACAGCTTTTATAATGATAATGATAAAATACTAGATCTTGTATTGTATCTACTACTGATCTTAGATCTAACTGTGAATTGAACCTGGCACCGATTTCTCCAAACAGCATCCAATCCAATGCTGTAACCATTATATTTGAATTTTACAGTTTTGATAATTTATGTGCCTACTCTTCGCCCTCTTTTTACTTCAAAAAAGCTAACTTTGATGCAATAAACTCGGAACTAAGCTCAATTGATTGGAACTACATTGTACCAATTAGGAATCCGGACTCTATCTATAGAATTCACAAAAAGTTTTCCTCTAGGGTTTCTTCTTTCGTTACTCTGAAACAAGTGGCTCGAAACAGCAAACCACCATGGTTTAACGCTAGGTTATGCAGTCTAAGGAATAAGAAAAATAAAGCTTTTAAAAAGTTCCGAAGGACCCACTTGTTGAGGGATAGGAAAAAATATGAATATCTTCGTAAAAAGTTCGACAATCTGCATAAGTCACTTTACAAAAAGTTTATTTATAAAAGTGAAAGTAATTAAAATCTAACCCGTCAGCATTTTGGCATTTTATAAATTTGAAAAGAAACACCAACGGATTTCCGACAAGGATGGTATATGATGGAGTTTTCTCTCACTCAACTCAAGAGTCGTGCGATCTTTTTACGTTATTCTTTCAAAAAGTCTATGATGATTACCCTCCTGCTTCAGCAGACGTTGCAGAGTCATACACTGCGGATATAATCAGCTCTTTTTCCATCACTGAGGACGATGTGCAATCTGCCATATCAATCCTGAAACCGAGCTTTAACTACGAAATCAATGGCCCCTATTATGAGTTGCATTCGATTTTCGACTGTGGTCGAAAGTGCTGAGCGAACGAATTTTCATTTGGTATTATGGCGCTTATTCGATGAAGAATAGCGCTATTGTGAATTTCGCCCGTTTAGGTTGTTCACAATAGTATATTTTCACCGCTGAGAAGCTTTGTTTACAAATCGAGCAAACTAAATAGTGTGCTTATACATATTGTAAATTTGTTCTAATTAAAATGAAGTAAAAAAGAAAGCAAGTTAATAAAAACGTGGTAAAATGAGTACAACGAGTTCTGGTTCAACGATTCGTCAGAGGATGAGAGCTTAGTAAACTGGCCAGGAGTAGCAAATGTTCAAGAGAGTTTAAGTTGATTAGTCTTTCGAATATATTTTGATATAAAATATATTTAAGAAATTTGTCTACAGATTCATTAAAAAGTTCCGGCCATCTAAAGAAGCGTTTGTGAGCCAAATCTATTTAAAATATTTTAAAACTATCAACAGCGCTACGATTTTGTTCTCAGAGTATTGGGATTTTCTTTCACAAGTAAAACCAGCTTTTCGAGCTTGTGTTTAGTATTCACGATGTTAGAACTGCATGAAATTAATAAAAATTGTTTAAAATTAGTGTCTAGCCGCCAAAATGTAAGAAAACATATACAAAATCATACATTTTTCACAATTTTCTAACACTTCGCTACACCATCGAAAGCAAAATTCTGTTCGACAGAAAATTCGATACTCAACGAAAATTTCGACACGCTTGCATAGCTCATAATACGAATTTCACTTTCGATCTTCGATCTTCGATAGCCAGCGAAGATCGAAAATCGAATGCAGCTCATAATAAGGGCCAATAGCTTTCCTGCGATATTTTTTATTTGCTGCTTAACGTGTCTTAAAACCGATTGCTATTCTATTCAATGCTTCTATTGAGTCCGGCAAATTCTTAGATTGCTGGAAATTATGCTTCATAGAGCCTGTCTTTAAATCCTGCGATAAAAACAGTATATTAAACTATCGGGCAATTGTTAAACAAGACGTATTCGCTAAGATCTTCGATCATATTATAAATAAGAAATTATATGAGCACGTAAAATTTTTACTATGTGACAGTCATTATGGGTTCCTCCCAGGGAAATCGACCGTAACCAATTTAGCGATAATCAATAAAAGCATAATTTCGGCAATGGAACAACGTGCCCAGCTTGATGTCATATACACAGATTTATCGAAGGCCTTTGATAAAGTTGACCTGAACATCCTCCTACCTAAGCTCAAAATATTTGGGATAAGTGGAATCCTACTAAAGTTCTTTAAAAACTTCCTATTTAATAGGAAATTGGTTTTAAAAATCGGCTCTACGAGATCCAACGTTATAATGAATGCGACTTCGGGTATTCCGCAAGGGACCCATGTTGGTCCCCTTATTTTCTTGCTTTTTATAAATGATTTACCAGCGCGAATTACTTGGTCAAGGAGTCTAGTTTTTTCAAACGATGTAAAAATCTTTAACCTTATAAAAGACTCCTCGGATTCTCAAAATCTACAACAGGACTTTGACGCATTAAAAGATTGGTGTAGCATAAATAATCTAAGTCTCCACATTGAAAAATGTGGCGTTGTGTCCTACACCCGAAGCCCCAACGCAAAACTGTTCAATTATTCGTTAGGCGGAGCTGCCTTACGGCGGAAAAATGAGATTAAAGACTTAGGTATAATCTTCGACCGCAAGTTAACATTCTCCTCACATGTGGATTACATAGTTAACAAAGCCTATTCAATGTTAGGTTTTATTAAAAGAAACTCAAAAGACTTCAGAGATCCTCTTACTCTGAAATGTCTTTATGTGGCTTTGGTCAGGAGCATCCGTGAATATGGAGTCATTATCTGGAATCCTTATTATTATATCCACTCGCAACGTGATCCAGAAAAAATTCACGCGATATGCGCTAAATCGAATTAATTGTGCTCGTGCCCCAACTGCCGTCCTTACTGGGGCCACTAATGGTGCCCCTACTGGTTTCTCCTTTGGCGTCCCTACCGGCGCCTCCAACACCCTTACTGGTGCTCTTAATGGGGTTCCTACTAGCGTACCCAGTGGTACCCATACTGGTATCCCACCTTACGAATCAAGATGGAAACTACTTGGCTTACAAGCATTGGTGGACAGGAGGTCACATTTATCCATTATGTTTGCTTACAACACTTTATCCGGAAGTATTCGCTGCCAAGAAATCCGCAATCTCTTTATTGCGAATGAGCCATCTATACAACTTCGGAGCTGCAAGCTTTTTGTAGAAGCTACATACAAGACCTTATATGCATATAACGAGCCAATAGCTAGAATTATCGCTTATGTAATTCTCACGCATCATCCATAAATTTTAATACTGGGATACATAATTTTAAATTAGAACTGTTCAAAATTTTCAATTAATGTACCGTCACACACACGATGGAAACTAAACTAAGTTAAGTCTTAGTTAGAATATATAATCTGAAGACTAACTGAATTGAAATAAATAAATAAATAAAAAAAATCTAATATTTAGGAATAATGATAGATAGAACGCATAAATTTGATGAATGTCTAAATTATGCTGTAGCAAAAATAGCTAAAAATATAGGCTTTATGTTCCGAACTTATAAATTCATTGGTCGAATATTCAAAATAACCATATACAGAGCGATCATAGAACCTAACTTTATATATTGCCCTCCTACTCTTTTTACGCTAAGGGACTCGCAAATCTAGGATAATACTAAACAGCAAAACAAGCTAATGCGTTATATACTTGGCGAACAATTTGATACAACTAAAGAGATGCTAACTAATAGGGCTTTCGCAGGAGGCGATTTTTTAGGCAACTTTTGTGTTAAACTCACGCAGGGTTGCGCAAAAAAAAATTGGATGGCTGAAAAAAATCAAAATATAAGAAAATATCAATTTATTCGCCCTGAAAAGGCGTTTGCGTTGTTCAACTTTGAATTCTACTTTTGGTTGAACGGCGTTTTAACTAATCGCTTTCAACAAAGTTGGTCGCCAGCCAACATTTAACCATTCAACTTTTTTTTCGTGCAAGCCTGCGTGAGTTGAAAGCAAAAGTTTAACGCAAAATCGTTGCGAACACCTTTTAAGCTGAAAAATTATCGTTCCTACTTTGAAATTTATTTATAACATAAAAATAGGAAACTTACCGTTCTAATGCAGTGAGCGTTTGAGATACAACAATGAATCATATTTAACCATTCAACTTTTTTTTCGTGCAACCCTGCGTGAGTTGAAAGCAAAAGTTTAACGCAAAATCGTTGCGAACACCTTTTAAGCTGAAAAATTATCGTTCCTACTTTGAAATATATTTATAACATAAAAATAGGAAACTTACCATTCTAATGCAGTGAGCGTTTGAGATACAACAATGAATCATATAATTATCAAACTAGAAATATAAATAATTTTCGCCTACCTATGGTAAGGCCCGAATTTGAAAAGCGAGTTTACATTTTGATGGAATTAAGGAATACAATGACTTACTATGTAGAGTAAAAGAATGTACCAGCGTTTTTATGTTTAAAAAATTATCAATTGCTTACTGCAAAACAGTACGAATTTGATAAGTATGTATAAAAACAAATGTAAAATATATTGCACATTGAGTAGATAATAGTATTATAATAAAATTTATCTGTGATACTGAAATTTTAAATAGGTCGGAATGACTTGTGCTCGAAAGTAAACGGTTATCTCGCCGAGCTTTCTCGCTTCTTCACTGTACGGAGCCTAACCCTCTCCCCTACAAAATCCTCAGCCAAACTGTTTACCACCTGGACGAAGGAGGTCAGACTACAACTGGGAATTCACGTCGATGACGAGCCAATTCCGACGGTGAACCACCCGAAAGTCATCGGAGTAACCTGCGACAGTCTGCTCTCCTTCTTGGCGCATACAACCGCAGTTGTCAACAAACTACAAAGCCGCAACAATGTCCTCAAGTCGCTAGCCGGCAGCACCTGGGGCAAGTACAAAGAAACGTTGCTGGCAACAAACAAGGCAATTGGCCGGCCGGTTCTGAACTATGCAGCGCCCGTGTGGCCGCCGGGGACTAGTAGGACGGCACTCAGCACAGCGACAGGATGCCTTTTGATGTCGCCGCAACATCAGCTGCACGACAAGGCCCATATGTTCCCCGTTAAGGAGCATAGCACAATGCTCTCCAAGCAGTTTCTAGTCGGAGAGACGCCCCATGACGCAGCTTATCTTCGCATGCCCACTGAACCCTACTGACGCCCCTGTCCCTATGGACACCCCATCAAGGCTGCAAGGCTGCGCTAACTGCTACGCCACCCACCACTAGCCGCTACAACAACGTCATCCACCACCAACGACCACAGGGCAACTGCCTTTAAAGCAGCAAATATAGCAAACGGTGGACAGCCAACACACTTCACTCACACCCCACATTCCCACGAAAGCCAGTTCTACGTACCGGAATGACTCGGGTTTTACTCGGTCAGCGACGTCCATCAAACGTTGTTCGACAATGGGGCTACATCTGTTTCGTATCATTCTGCACAGAGCTGGCATAGAGTCCATTCCAGGCACAGAAATTTACACCTGCTGCGTATGCCAGACACGACTGCATACAAACTCCACCTCGTCAGATGCAACGCCGGTGACGGGTGGAGTCATCTCCGCACCTGCTCGGGCCTACGTAGGCGCCGGCAATGGACCACGTCGTTCGTGGCTTCATGCTGTGCGAATCGGACCGTCTCCACGGCGGACTGCCACCCGGCCGTACAGCACACTGCGATAGCGCTTGGAAGACCACTCTTATCACCTCCGTATTCAAAGTGGCAATAAAAACGATATAAGCAACTATGGGCCAATATCTAAATTATCAACGATATCCAAATTATTTGAGTTTATTGTCAAACAAAAAATAAAAAATATCCCTTCATATCTGTTAATCAGCATGGTTTTATGCCTGGAAGGTCCACTGTTACTAACCTTGCTGTTTTTACCGAATTCTGTTTAACTGCCTTTAATAACCGTCTGCAAGTCGATATCGTTTACACGGACTTTTCTAAGGCGTTTGACAAAGTCAGTCACTCAATCTTAATTTCAAAATTGGGTAGCATAGGCTTTCATTCAGCTTTTTATCGTGGGTAAAATCATATCTTTCTTCACGGAATTGTGTTGTTGTAGTTGATAATGTGCACTCCTATCCCTTTGTTGTTGTTTTTGTAGCGGCTACAACAACCCTGCCCAGATCGGCTAATATCTCAGTCGTTGTCGTCAAGTTCCACCAACGGCAGCCCTAAGAAGCGTGCAGCCTAAATAGGGTCGGTCCACAGGGACAAAGGCGTTAGGGTTGTCGGGTTTTCCGGGCATACGAAGAGATGTTTCGAGTCGTGAGGGGTCTCTCCGCATGCCAGACACTCATCTGGCACATCTGCGTTTAGTCTGCTCAGGTATGAGTTTAATCTGCTTCAGTAGCCAGAGCGAAGTTGGGCTATTGTGGTTCTTGTGTCCCGAGGCAGATGAAGCTCCGTCTCGTCAATGTCCGGTGGTTGTGTGCCTAGAACGGCATTCACAGGTCTGGAGTCTACATAACTCGAGACTGACTCCCTGTGAATGCCTTTCAGGGCCTGTCGATATGCTGTCGGTTCCAGAGGTTGCTTAATGACCCTCTGGACTTCGTCCGTCAGTTCGTAGAGATGCCATCCTGACGTGCGTAGGCGAGGGCTCTTCTGCAAGCAGTTGTCTATTTGGGTGACCACGTCTGTGGCTCCCAACCAGAAACTGCTTGCAGAGCATTGTGTTACGCTTCTTGACTGGGAGCATTTTCGCCTCGTCGTGCAGGTGGTGCTCTGGCGACATCAGAAGGCATCCAGTCGCTGTCCTAAGTGCAGTGTTTTGTGCCGTCTGTAGCTTCATCCACTGCGTCCTACTAGTCCCCGGCGACCACACTGGTGCTGCGTAATTTAAAACCGGCCTANATCCTGACGTGCGTAGGCGAGGGCTCTTCTGCAAGCAGTTGTCTATTTGGGTGACCACGTCTGTGGCTCCCAACCAGAAACTGCTTGCAGAGCATTGTGTTACGCTTCTTGACTGGGAGCATTTTCGCCTCGTCGTGCAGGTGGTGCTCTGGCGACATCAGAAGGCATCCAGTCGCTGTCCTAAGTGCAGTGTTTTGTGCCGTCTGTAGCTTCATCCACTGCGTCCTACTAGTCCCCGGCGACCACACTGGTGCTGCGTAATTTAAAACCGGCCTATTGCCTTTTATGTTGCCAGCAACGTTTTTTTTTGTCTTTGCCCCAATTACTGCCGGCTAGCGACTTAAGGACCTTGTTGCTGCTCCGTCCTTTGTTGACAATAGGGGTTGCGTGCGCAGAGAAGGAGAACAGACTGTCGAATGTTACTCCGAGTATGTTGGGGTTATTCACCGTCGGAATTGGTGTATCATCGACGTGAATGCCCAGCGGTAGCCTGACCTCCTTCGTCCAGGTGGTGAACAAGGTCGCAAAGGATTTCGTAGGGAAGAGGGCTAGGCACTTTGCAGTGAAGAAGTGAGCAAGCTCGGAGAGATACCCGTTTACTTTCGAACACAAGCTATCAATTCCATTCCCAGTCGCCATGATCGAGCAATCGTCGGCGTAAGAGACAATCGAGACTCCCTCTGGTGGTTGAGGGAGCTTTGAAATATAAAAGTTAAACAGTAGCGGGGAAAGGACACCACCCTGTGGAACCCCCTGTTTTATTTTGCTAGATTTGTCTCTAAACATTACCGACGAGTGCCGACCACTCAGATAATTTGCCGACCACCGTTTGAGCCTCTGTGCGAGAGAGGAAGCCTCTATGTCTTCTAGTAGCGTGGAATGGCTGACAGTGTCAAACGCCTTTGACAGGTCCAACGCTACTAGAATAGTTCTCTCACAGGGACGGTTACGGTTAAGGCCACGAGTTATCTGAGTGTTTATGCACTTTACTGTGCACTGTGCACTTTACGGAAACCATGCTGATGCTTCGCTGGGGTCAGGTGGTTCGTGAAATACGGGAGCAGCAAGGCCTCTAGTGTCTTCGCTACCGGGGAAAGGAGTGTTATCGGTCGATACGAATCTCCTAGGTTGGCTGGTTTCCCCGGTTTGAGCAGTGGGACCACTCTCCCCACCTTCCAGATGTCTAGGATGATGAGAGTAGCCATTGACAAATTGAGGACCTCCGTTAGGTACGCTACTCCCGCAGGACCCAAATTTTTCAGCATCAACATGCATATTCCGTCGGGACCCATGGCTTGGAGGCTTTCGCCTTCCCGATGGCCACCTGAACTTCACCGCAAGTGAAAGCAAGGGGGC
>NW_016157166.1:437047-498104 GCF_001687245.7 Rhagoletis zephyria | reverse complement strand
AAGGTCGAAAGAAATTTCGACCCTGTCGTCATGCTTCGTCGGATTGGACAGTGACCTCACGGTTGACCAAAGCTTGCTCACACCAGAGGTGAAGTTACAGATGCTCTTCCCGCTTCTTCCGCTTATGCACGCACACTAGTTGCCGAATCTCCGCGTTGAGATCCCTGATACGTGGATCTCCGTGATCGGCCTGACAAAAGCTGGCACGCTCATCGGCTAGAACAGCCGCTTCAGCAGGGAAATTTGGACGTGGATCCGTTATGCATCATGCCGGTACGAAGCGAGCTGCAGCAGCGTTCACCAAGGTGGACGTCGGTTGGTGTGCGGAGCGCAGCGAAGGTGTTTTCAGTAAATTGCGCGAAGCCTTTCCAATCAGCTTTAGAAAAGTTGATATAGGTCCGGTGTTCCGCGGAAGCAAAGTCGGTTGGTTTATCGATCGAGATGACTATGGGCAGATGGTCTGATGCCAAAGTCAGCACAAGTCGCCATGATACGCTGTTTATCAGACCAGCGCTGACTATTGTAATGTCTGGTGAGCTGCAGCAGCGGCCCATAGTCCTGGTGGGTGCGTCGTCGTTCATTGTGCAGAATGTCGAATCGTCTATCTGCTCAGCCAAGTCTGTTCCCCTACGATCGTTTGACAGGCTTGAGTGCCAAAGATCGTGGTGCGCATTAAAGTCACCTACTACCATACGGTTTTCACCTCTGAGGAGCGCACCTATATCAGGGTGATATCCTGCCGGGCAGCAGGTGACAGGGGGTATGTATATATTAAATATTTCGAGCTCGACATCGCCTGACCGGATAGCGATGCCCTGACATTCTAGGGTGGTATCCCTGCGGTCGATGTCTGCTTCGATAAGACGATACTGCACGGTGTGGTGCGTGATGAACGCTAAGCCACCACCATTATCTCGGTGCACGTTGTACCCGGCACATTTCAACAATGTTGAATTGCTGTGCAACTTCGTCTCTTGGACCGCAGCTATCAATATACCATGCCTTCCCATGAAGACGGTTATTTCCTCGATCTTGCTCTGAAGCCCGTTACAGTTAAATTGAAGGAGCTTCATGTGGTTCGGGAGACGTGTAGTAATGCGGGGTGTGAGAGATGTGTGTGGCCTTGACGCCATTGGCTGTGTGCGCTGCTGTGGTGGTTGCCACCCAGTGCTGGTAGTGGGTGGCGTCGCAGTTGGGGTTTGCGACCGTGCAGCGCAACACGGGCCCTCGAAGTTCCTCGTCCAATCTCGCGTGGTGCGCAGACCTGAACATGCCCTAAAGTGGCACCAGCCAAGGCAGGTGTTGCACTTGACTGATGTCACATTACGGAATATTCTGGTCTGACATACCGTGCAGATTGTAGGGGGAACCAGGAGTTGTTGGCGGCGGCGTGTGGGTGGTGGTGCGGTTGTNTGCGTGTGAGTGGTGGTGCGGTTGTGTATGTTATGTGGTCTGTCGTGGTTGTGGTGTGGTCTATTGTGTCGTTATGTTGTTGTGCTGTGGTGTTTGTGTGGAGCTGCTCAGGTAGACTGGGGTTAGCCGTGGAGGATTTGAGCAGCAGGGGGCCACAAACGACGATGAGATACTTCGCCGACCTAAACAGGGATAGATCGCCGAAACAACAGCCCTTGGTCGGGTAAACCCGAGTCATTCCGGTACCTAGAACCGGATGTCGTGGGAATGCCGAGCTTTCTTCTTCATTGCTAGGAGCCTAACCATCTCCCCTACAAAATCCTCAGCTATCATGTTTACCACCTGGACGAAGGAGGGTCAGACTACCGCTGGGTATTCACGTTGATGATACGCCAATTCCTACGGTGAATAATCTGAAAATGCTCGGAGTAACTTTGTACAGGCCCCTATTGTGAGTTGCATTCGATCTTCGACTGTGGTTCAAAGACCTGATCGAACGAATTTTAATTTGGTATTATGGTGCTCATTCGATGAAGAATAGCGCCATTATCAATTTCGCTCGTGTATGTTGTTCGCAATAGTATATTTCTCACCGTTGAGAAGCTTTGTTTACATATCGAGCTAACTAAAAAGTGAGCTTATACATATGTACATATGTAAATTTGTGCAAATTAAAATGAAATAAAAAAGAAAGCGAGTTTATAAGTGCTTAAAGTTAGTACAAGCGAGTTATGGTTCAACGATTCGTCAGAGGATGAGCGCTTCGAAAACTGGCCAGGAGCAGAAAACGTTTAAGAGAGTTCAAGTGTAGTCTTTCGAATATATTTTGACATACCATATATTTAAAAAATTTTGTGATCCAAATCTATTTAAAATATATTAAAAACTATAAACAGCTCTATGATTTTGTTCTCAGAGATCGTGCCAACAGAGTATTGGGATGTTCTTTCATAAGTAAAACCAGCCTTTCGAGCTTGTGTCTAGTATTCACGACGTTAGAGCTGCATGAAATTAGTTAAAATTGTTTAAAATAAGTGTCTACCCGTCAAAAAGTAAGAAAACAGATGCAAAATCATAAATTTTTCTAACAGAAAATTCGATACTCAAAGAAAATTTCGACACGCTTGCATAGCTCTTAATACGTTTTTCACTTTGCAACTTCGATAGCCAGCCAAGATTGCAAATCAAATGCAACTCATAATAAGGGCCACAGTCTTCTTTCCTTCTCTGTGCCTACAACCACAATTGGCAACAGTGTACAGAGAGTACAAGTCGCTAGCCGGCAGTACCTGGGAAGGACAAAGTAACGTTGCCGGCAACATACAAAGCAGTTGCCTGCCCGGTTCTAAATTACGCAGTACCAGTGTAGTCGCCGGGGACCAGTAGGACGCAGTGGATGAAACTGCAGACAACTCAGAACAGAGCACTCCGAAAAGCGACCGGATGTCATCTGATGTCGCCAAAATATCATCTGAATGACGAGGCGCAAATGCTCCCCATAAGGGAGCACAACACAATGCTCTGCAAGCAATTCTTAGTAGGGAGCCACAGACGTGGACACCCGAACAGACACTTGCTTGCAGAGGAGCCCTCGCCGGCATGTCAGAAAGCATCTATACGAACTGACGGACGAAGTCCAGAGGTTCATATAGCAACCTCTGGACCCGACAGCATATCGACACGCCCCGAGCGGCATTCACAGGGAGTTAGTCTCAAGTTACGTAGACTCCAGACCTGTGAATGCCGTTCTGGGCACACAACCACCTGACATGACCGAGACGAAGCTTCGTCTGCCTGGGGAGACTCGGGCCACAATATCCCAACTTCGCTCTAGCTACTGCAGCAGGTTGAACGCATACCTGAACAGTCTAGATGCAGATGTTCCCAATGAATGTTCGGCATGCGGAGAGACACCCCACGACTCGAAACATATGTTTGCATGCCAACAAAACCCGCACAGTTAACGCCTCTGTCCCTGGGGACAGACCCAGTAGAGGCTGCACGCTTCTTGGGTCTTCCGTTAGTTGAGCTTGACGACAACGACTGAAATACTAGCCGATCTGGGCGGGGTTGTTGTATCGCTACATCAACAACAGTACTCGGCGACGGAGTCTCTCAAAGGAGGTCAGACTACAACTGGGAATTCACGTCGATGACGGACCAATTCCGACGGTGAAGAACCCGCAGATCCTGGGAGTAACCTTCGACAGTCTGCTCTCCTTCTCAGTGCATACAAGCACAATTGTCAACAGAGTGCAAAGCCGCAAAGAGGTCATCAAACAGACCAAGAAACGTTACTGGCAACGTACAAGGCCGTTGGCCGGCAGCTTCTGAACTATGCAGCGCCCGTGTGGTCGCCGGGGATTAGTAGGACGCAGATGTGCCAGATGAGTGTCTGGCATGCGGAGAGTCGCCCCATGTCTCACAGCATCTCTTCGCATGCCCGCTAAATCCCACCACGCTAATGCCCCTGGCCTTATTTACAGACCCCTCGAGGCTGAACGCTTCCTTGGGATGCCGTTAGTAGAGCTTGACGACAACGATTGAGGGACAAAACGATCTGGGCAGGGTTGTTGTAGCCGCTACAACAACAACAACAATAACGACGACGCAAGAGTCGGGATTGAGTATAACCGTGCAAATATAACTGCATATCGTCCGATAACTTTCTTTCCCCTGTAGCGAAGACACTAGAGGCCCTTCAACTCCCGCACTACACAAACCACCTGACCCCAACGAGGCAGCATGGGTTTCGTAAAGTGCACAGCACAACAACAGCACTTATCGCCAGAAACAACCAGATAACTCGTGGCCTTAACAGAAACTGCCCCTGTGAGAGAACATTTCTAGTAGCGTTGGACCTGCTAGTGAGTGGTCGACGATCGTCAGTAATTTTTAGGGACAAATCGATCAAACCCAGGAGAATCAAACAGAGGTCCGAAACGGAGGTGGCCTTTCCCCAATACTGTTTAGTCTTTATTTTGCTAAGCTCCCTTAACCACCAGAGGTAGTCTCGATTGTCTCCTATGCTGAAGATTGCTCGATAATTACGTCTGGGAATGGAATTGGTGACTTCACCACCTGGGCGAAGGAGGTCAGACTGCAGCTGGGTATTCATGTCGATTCCCGTCGGTGAATAACCCGAAAATTCTCGGAGTAGCCTTTGACAGTCTGCTTTCCCTCTTGGAGCATACAACCGTAATTGTCAATAAAGTACAAAGCCGCAACAAGGACTGATTGCAATGTGGGGTGCTAGAGAGTTGTGGTGTTGCCTGCCGGCCATTTGTTGTTGTTGTTGTAACAGCATACAAATTCCCCAAAGAGATTTTGGGGAGTTTTGCTGGAGTGGTGGCAGTCCTTGGCCAGATATATATCTATCTGGGTCGTTCCGGTTACGTAGATCCGACTGTCGTGGGAACGGCCGGCCATTTGTTGTGCGTGCTGCTGTAGGGGGTGCTGCCTTGTGGTGGTAGTGGGGGCATCGCAGAAGGAATTTGCGACTCAGCAGCACATCAAGGGCCCATGTAGCTGCTCGTCATGAACCAGCCCTAAGGCGGCACCAGACAAGGCAGAAATTGCAGTTGACTGATGTCACGTTACGTTATATCCTGTACCGACATACCGAGCAGATTGTTGGAGAAACTAGTAGTTGTTGGCGTCGGCGTGTAGGTGGCCGGGTGAGGTTGTGTCTGTGGTGTGTTTACCTTTGGCTGTGTTATGTTGGGTGGTGGTGGAGTTTGTGTTGTGTTGCTCAGGTGAACTCTGCCGCTTGGGACCACGAATGTCGTGGTTCACTGCCGGAGAGTTACGGGAACTGCACCTGACTGTGGTGGAGTTTGGATGTAATGGTCTGCATACGCAGCTGGGGTGGGTTTCTGGTCCAGGGTTTGACCCGATGCCAGCCCTGAGTAGAAGAGTGCGGGTCAGATGTTTACCCATGGACGAACACCGCTTAAGGGATTTCACGGACCAAAACAGGGTTAGATCGCCGAAACGACAGCCCTTGGTCGGGTAAAACCCCTGTCATTCCGTGACGTAGAACCGGCTGTCATGGGACACGCGCAGTGTCTTTAATTGCATTCTCGACATTTCTGTATTCCGAGAATTGTCACCATCGTACAGGGTCGCGCTGTCATTTTTATTTAATATAATTTTAGTGTTAAGAGCAAAACATCAATCTTTTCGCGTTTACATTAATAAATAAAAAAATTAATTTTTAAATGCTGTTCGATTCACCACTGGTTATGCGCAGGCAAATCGGAAACGGCCAATATGATTAATCAGTTGCGATCAGAGACATAACTACTATAAGATAAAATAATCAGCCCTATTCTGCATTTCGAATTGAATCGAAATTTTCTCCGTTTGGCAACTTTGGTATTCTGCGTTCCGTTTCCTTTCGAACAATCTTCGAAATTTACGATTATACCTATTCTACATTTCGATCGTAGTTCCGTTTTTCTAAGTTGCAAATTTGTTGACGGAGAACGTTTCAATTGTTATTTTCGTGGGTTTAAATAATAAAATTTTATAAAAAATTTAAGTAAAATATACTGTGCATGATTGTAAAAGTCATCATAAATGAATTTTCTCGATTACTGTGTTTTCGCGAGCGGTAATACAGGCAATACGAAAAATTGGCTCAAATAATGGCAACCAAAAGGGATAATGCGCGACGTTTTCAAAGTGGAAGTCTAGGCGTTTTTGTTTACATTATCTATAAATAAGACTGTGAAATGCACTGAATACAATTTATTCTTTTTATATAAAATTAATAGATGTATGCACATAGATACATACATACATAAAATGTGAAGTTACATAAAAAAGATGCTTTTATTATTGCACTCGTTTTTACTAACTTTTTAAAAAGAGGTGCGTATGTTGTCTCGAATTCGATTTGCTATGGAAAGATAAGCTTTGTTCTTCCCCTCCTCCTGACGGCTTTCAAAATGGGATTCATTTGCGTTCAAATCTTCCACTCTGTAGTAAATGCAAATGTTGTGGAGTGCTAAAACAACGTTTGTAATTATGTATCCACTTAAATTTTATTTTTAAATTACAGCGATGCTAGGTATATTTAGTTATTTTAAAATATTTACAAACTAACTTCATATGCTGCTATAGTTTGGTGGCAAATATTTCTTTGTTTTGTTTCGATTTCACACATTCCTAGGCAAACAGCTGATTTCGAAAGATGTTTTCTCTCTTCCTCTTCTTCTTTCGTTTCGATTGTAACGCAGAATACCCAAGTTCGATTCCAGCGGAGCGGAATGCGGGAACGTAATCGAAATGCAGAATAGGGCTGAATACTTTTCGAGTCATCTATAATTATTATTCAAAGACTTATATTATAAAAGTCCTTTCATAATAATTATCAAAGAGATAAATATTTTTAAGTCTTTAAAGACTTTTATCTTAAGACGCGCGAGCACGAAAAAAATTTTTAAATCTGAAAAGACGGGACTTGTTCAGGTGCATTTCAGGATTAGTTGGGGCCCAGTTCGGGCCTAGTTGGGCAGTTCGGGCTTGGTTTGGGACCCGTTCGGGACTATATACACAATTTTTTCGCACTCATAACTATTATCAAACGACTTTGATAATATAAGTCTCGAAGCAAAAGTCTTTGAAGACCTAAAAATAATTATCTGAATAATAATTATGACAAGACTTTTATAATATAAGTCTCAAAATAAAAGTCTTTGAAGACTTAAAAATATTTATCTCGGTGGTAATTATTATGAAAAGACTTCTATTATATCAGTATTAAAATAATAGTTATCGATGACCTAAAAAAAATTTCTCACATAATTATTACCAAAAGGTTTTTATAATTCTTACGAAAATTTTAATGACTTTTTTAAAACTCCGCCATCAAATAATTATTATTTTTGTTGTTGTTGTCGTAGCGGCTACAACAACCCCGCCCAGATCGGTTAATATCTCAGTCGTTGTCGTCAAGTTCCGCTAACGGCGGCATAATAAGCGTGCAGCCTCAATAGGGTCGGTCCACAGGGACAAAGGCGTTAGGGTTGTCACTTTTCCGGGCATGCGAGGAGATGTTTCGAGTAGTGAGGGGTCTCTCCGCATGCCGGACACTCATTTGGCATATCCGCGTTTAGTCTGCTCAGGTATGAGTTTAACCTGTTGCAGTAGCCAGAGCGAAGTTGGGGGGCTATTGTGGTTCTTGTCTCCCGAGGCAGATGAAGCTCCGTCTCGTCAATGTCCGGTGGTTGTGTGCCTAGAACGTCATTCACAGGTCTGGAGTCTACATAACTCGAGACTACCTCCCTTTGAATGCCCGTCAGGGCCTGTCGATATGCTGACGGGTCAAGAGGTTGCTTAATGAACCTCTGGACTTCGTCCGTCAGTTCGTAGAGATGCCTCCTGACGTGCCTAGGCGAGGGCTCCTCTGCAAGAAGCTGTCTATTTGGATGACCACGTCTGTGGCTCTCAACCAGAAACTGCTTGCAGAGCATTGTGTTATGCTCCTTGACTGGGAGCATTTTCGCCTCGTCATGCAGGTGGCGCTCTGGCGCCATCAGAAGGCATCCAGTCGCTGTCCTGAGTGCAGTGCTTTGAGTCGTCTGTAGCTTCATCCACTGCGTTCTACTAGTCCCCGGCGACCACACTGGTGCTGCGTAATTTAAAACCGGCCGGACTATTGCCTTGTATGTTGCCAGCAACGTTTCTTTTGTCTTTGCCCCAAGTACTGCCGGCTAGCGACTTGAGGAGCTTGTTGCGGCTCTATACTTTATTGACAATAGCGGTTGCGTGCGCAGAGAAGAAGAGCAGACTATGGAATGTTACTGCGAGTATTTTGGGGTTATTCACCGTCGGAATTGGTGTATCATCGACGTGAAGTCCCAGCGGTAGCCTGACCTCCTTCGTCCAGGTGGTGAACAAGGTCGCAGAGGATTTCGTAGGGGAGAGGGCTAGGCACTTTGCAGTGAAGAAGTGAGAAAGCTCGGAGACATACCCGTTTACTTTCGAATACAAGCCATCAATTCCATTCCCAGTCGCCATGATCGAGCAATATTCGGCGTAAGAGACAATCGAGACTCTCTCTGGTGGTTGAAGGAGCTTTGAAATATAAAAGTTAAACAGTAGCGGGGAAAGGACACCACCCTGTGGAACCCCCTGTTTTATTTTTCTGAGTTTGCTCGATTTGTCTCTAAACATTACCGACGAGTGTCGACCACTCAGATAATTTGCCGACCACCGTTTGAGCCTCTGTGCGAGAGAGGAAGCCTCTATATCTTCTAGTAGCGTGGAATGTCTGACAGTGTCAAACGCCTTTGACAGGTCCAACGCTACTAGAATAGTTCTCCCACAGGGACGGTTACGGTTAAGGCCACGAGTTATCTGAGTGTTTATGCACTTTACTGTGCACTGTGCACTTTACGGAAACCATGCTGATGCTTCGCTTGGGTCAGGTGGTTCATGAAATACGGAAGCAGCAAGGCCTCTAGTGTCTTCGCTACCGGGGAAAGGAGTGTTATCGGTCGATCGGAATCTCCTTTGTTGGCTGGTTTCCCCGGTTTGAGCAGTGGGACCACTCTNAAGAGCAGACTATGGAATGTTACTGCGAGTATTTTGGGGTTATTCACCGTCGGAATTGGTGTATCATCGACGTGAAGTCCCAGCGGTAGCCTGACCTCCTTCGTCCAGGTGGTGAACAAGGTCGCAGAGGATTTCGTAGGGGAGAGGGCTAGGCACTTTGCAGTGAAGAAGTGAGAAAGCTCGGAGACATACCCGTTTACTTTCGAATACAAGCCATCAATTCCATTCCCAGTCGCCATGATCGAGCAATATTCGGCGTAAGAGACAATCGAGACTCTCTCTGGTGGTTGAAGGAGCTTTGAAATATAAAAGTTAAACAGTAGCGGGGAAAGGACACCACCCTGTGGAACCCCCTGTTTTATTTTTCTGAGTTTGCTCGATTTGTCTCTAAACATTACCGACGAGTGTCGACCACTCAGATAATTTGCCGACCACCGTTTGAGCCTCTGTGCGAGAGAGGAAGCCTCTATATCTTCTAGTAGCGTGGAATGTCTGACAGTGTCAAACGCCTTTGACAGGTCCAACGCTACTAGAATAGTTCTCCCACAGGGACGGTTACGGTTAAGGCCACGAGTTATCTGAGTGTTTATGCACTTTACTGTGCACTGTGCACTTTACGGAAACCATGCTGATGCTTCGCTTGGGTCAGGTGGTTCATGAAATACGGAAGCAGCAAGGCCTCTAGTGTCTTCGCTACCGGGGAAAGGAGTGTTATCGGTCGATCGGAATCTCCTTTGTTGGCTGGTTTCCCCGGTTTGAGCAGTGGGACCACTCTCCCCACCTTCCAGATGTCTAGGATGATGAGAGTAGCCATTGACAAATTGAGGACCTCCGTTAGGTACGCTACTCCCACAGGACCCAAATTTTTTAGCATCAACATGCATATTCCGTCGGTACCCATGGCCTTGGAGGCTTTCGCCTTCCCGATGGCCACCTGAACTTCACCGCAAGTGAAAGCAAGGGGGCACAAGTGGTTGGCAGTTTGTGCAGCCTTCTTGTCACTCGACGCGTGGCTTTGTCCAACGGACGATGCAGTATTAACTGCCGGCTAAAATAGCTCGCGCATCGCTCCGGGTCCGACGAAGCATGGTCGCCGAAAGAAATTTCGACCCTGTCGTCATGCTTCGTCGGATTGGACAGTGACCTCACGGTTGACCAAAGCTTGCTCACACCAGAGGTGAAGTTACAGGTCTTCAGATGCTCTTCCCACTTCTTCCGCTTATGCACGTACACTAGTTGGCGAATCTCCGCGTTGAGATCCCTGTTACGGTGGTCGGCCTGACGAAGGCTGCCACGCTCATCGGCTAGAACAGCCGCTTCAGCAGGGAAATTTGGACGTGGGTCCGTTATGCATCCTGCCGGTACGAAGCGAGCTGCAGCAGCGTTCACCAAGGAGGACGTCGGTTGGTGTGGGGATCGCAGCGAAGGTGTTTTCAGTAAATTACGCGAAGCCTTTCCAATCAGCTTTAGAAAAGTTAATATAGGTCCGGTGTTCCGCGGAAGATGGTCTGATGCCAAAGTCAGCATAAGTCGCCATGATACGCTGTTTATCAGACCAGCGCTGACTATTGTAATGTCTGGCGAGCTGCAGCAGCTGCCCATAATCCTGGTGGGTGCGTCGTCGTTCATTGTGCAGAATGTCGAATCGTCTATCTCCTCAGCCAAATCTGTTCCCCTACGATCGTTTGACAGGCTTGAGTGCCAAAGATCGCGGTGTGCATTAAAGTCACCTACTACCATACGGTTTTCACCTCTGAGGAGCGCACCTATGTCAGGGTGATATCCTGCCGGGCAGTAGGTGACAGAGGGTATGTACACATTAAATATTTCGAGCTCAACATCGCCTGACCGGATAGCAATGCCCTGACATTCTAGGGTGGTAACCCTGCGGTCGATGTCTGCTTCAATAAGACGATACTGCACGGTGTGGTGCGTGATGAACGCTAAGCCACCACCATTATCTCGCTCGCGATCTCGACGGTGCACGTTGTACCCGGCACAATTCAACAAAGTTTAATTGCTGTGCAACTTCGTCTCTGGGCCCGCAGCTATCAGTATACCACGCCTTCCCATGGAGACGGTTATCTCCTCGATCTTGCTCTGAAGCCTCTTACAGGTAAATTGAAGGAGCTTCATGTGGTTCGGGAGACGTGTAGTAATGCGGGGTGTGAGAGCAACACGGGCCCCCGAAGTTCCTCGTCCAATCTCGCGTGGTGCGCAGACCTGAACATGCCCTAAAGTGGCACCAGCCAAGGCAGGTGTTGCACTTGACTGATGTCACATTACGGAATATTCTGGTCTGACATACCGTGCAGATTGTAGGGGGAACCAGGAGTTGTTGGCGGCGGCGTATGGGTGGTGGTGCGTTTGTGTATGTTCTGTGGTCTGTCGTGGTTGCGGTGTGGTCTATTGTGTTGTTATGTTGTTGTGCTGTGGTGTTTGTGTGGAGCTGTTCAGGTGGACTGGGGATAGAAGTGGAGACTGCTCTATTTGAGCAGCAGGGGGCCATCTGCGACGTGGTCCACTGCCGATGTGTCCGTAATCCTGAGCAGACTCTGAGTTGACTCCACCCCTCGCAAGCATTGCACTTGCCTGAGGTGGAGTTGTGGTGTAGTCGTCTCTGGCGTACATAGCGGATGTAGGTTTCTGGCCCTGAATTTGACTCGATGCCAGCCCTGAGCAGAAGAATGCGTAACAAATGTAGCCCTATGGACAAACAACTTCTGAGAGACTTCGCCGCCCTAAACGGGGTTAGATCGCCGAAACAACAGCCCTTGGTCAGGTAAAACCCGAGTCATTCCGGTACGTAGAACCGGCTGTCGTGGGAATGAATAATTATTATTATTCTGGTTCCCTGATTGCGATACTCCAGGATTTAGTCAGAGGTCGTTCCCGTACACACATAATATGTTTTTTTTTATATTTATGTAACTCCTTTTCGTCAATTCGTACAAAATTATAAATTTAAGATTTGAGTGGCAGCAAACACAACATTGACTTATTGACACTTATCAATCAAAGAAGAACAGCTAAATATGCTTGACAGTGTTCACAAATTCGATCGGACTTCGGGCTGGTGAGAGCAAAAATTACTCTAAAAGTCGCTCTCTAAAGCTCCTGACTAAATATGACTGTTTCTGACTAAACCCTGGAGAATTGGAACAAACTAAATATTGACAAGACTTGGTACGAGAGTAGAAATTAAAAAAATGATAATTACATTATTCTTCCAGTGGAAAATTTTCTCGCGCGAGTCCAAAACATCTGAAAAGTTGGTTTACATAAGTATCTATTGGAATGCTTTGTCTACAGTCAAATGATAAATAGTGTTAGTCAGTAAGCCAAAGTGCAGTCAGATTTAGCCAGATACCCTTAATCGAATGAGAAATCAATAAGCTGAGCTGAAATACATAAGGGCAAGAAATATAAAATAAGAAGAAAAAATCCTGTTAAATCTACCATAACGCCAGAGAAGCAGGCAATAATATAAACATGAGCGATACACATTCGAACAAGAAAAAATACTAACACACACTTGACACAACCGAAGAAGCCCGTTGAAATTTCTGATCTCGCTATTATGTTTAGTTCATAAGAAATTGCGCTCTAACTGCTTATTGGAGAAATAGAGTTCAAAAACCTATACTGCTTAAAAACGATCGTAGAATTTGAAAAAGCAATTGCGCGATGATAATAGTATAAGCAACGCCAATCACACAAGAAAGCTGTGTACATCATATCCCTCCAATATAAACGCACATTTTTACAATCAAACAACAGCAACGATTACATCAAGGAATTTACAAAAATCGTCTGGTATTGACCACACCACCACCACCTACTGCTATAAAAGACATACGCTTTTCAGATTATATAAAAAAACAGCCGAGGAAAGCAGCATCTGCAGTTAGTTAAACTTATAAACAATTTTCTAGCGCGGAGTGATAATAGAAAACCAAAATTTTCCTGCACAATACACTGCGGCGTATATAACGCGCAAAGATATCTACTTTGGACAGCTATTTGTACATTCGAATCGCATTGGATTACTAATCTTACCTAATTTAAATGGAACTATTTCCTTGTCCAGCCCCTGCAGTATAAAAACATATTTACACCAAAGAACTATCTGTTTTATCAAGTGCTGCTCGATACCAAGCTTAGGTAATCGCTTTTATCTCGAGAGTAAAAACATGACATGGCTATAATGAAACACATTTCTCAACATCATTTAGTGTGGAAACACATTTACCTTCTTTAACGGGCCAGCGCCTACTAGAAGATATTCATGATTTGTAGGAGGCGTATCAGAAACTGCACTTAACTCCTCTAAACACTGAAAGCGAGGAGATAAGATTGTCTCTTCAATTTAAATTAAAAGCTTATTTAACCAGCCTTTAGACCGTTATGAATTATTAGCAATGCCAATACCGCAACACAAGACATCGCACAAAGTTATAAATGAGCGTGCCTGTGCGAAATTCGAAACTCTCTGTATATGTGCTGCACCCATAACTAGTATTAATGAAAATGGTGAAAAATTATACCGTTCCAGTGATGATAAGTATGTCAAAAATATCTCTAAAGACACGGAATCATCAGAAACCGAAAGCAAATTTTTAGACGAGAATACATCGAATGAGAGGCAACAAAACCTGACTTCTATCAATGTGAAGTCTGGTTGCGTTAACACATCTTATCTCGCATCAGATCGTGACCCTAATAATAAAATCGTGGAAATACAAACTTCGAAAAACACATCTACGAAGGCAGCACATAAAATAAAAAGCGAAGAAACCAACATTCAAGCTCAGCTAGGCTCAAGCACAAATATTTTATCTTTAAGATTAGCATCGTCATTGCCAATCAAGATTATAAGTGGTAATAGTGATGATAGTTTGCTATTAAAATCAAAGAATCAAGAGTCTGCAGAACTAAAGAACAATAATTGCATCAATAGTAATAATTCGCGTACTTGTTTAAGTCTAATTTCTAATAACAACTTCACAACTCACAGTACTACTAACGGCAATACAATGGTTGGTGCACAAAAGAAAACTCAGCAACTGTCGTCTGCACAAACGCTTGATGGTGTGCAGAATGCAAGCAACCATAATTTTACGATTGGCCATGATAGACAACATGCGTTACTAGTTGATGCCCCTGCGGCCGCGATTCAAGGTACCACCAAAAGCATTACGAATCAAAGTGGCTTTAAAACTGCTGATAATCATGTTCTCGAATATTCAACAGCGAAAATGTCCGACAATTTCAGCGGCGATGTTATCCCAAATAACTCTCGGTCAAAAGAAGCTTGTACTTTTACAGATGATGCTGTTGTAAAGATAAAAAGGGATAACTTTGATCTCATAACTACTATCAAAACTAAGAACCTGCCACAGAATCAATTTCTACGGAACTATGACATAAACAGTGAAAGTAGCCACTCAACTTCACTCGCTATACAACAAGAATTTAAAACGGATTCGGATAGTAGCGACAATGCACTTCGCGTTCCCATACCGTTAACAGCTAATCTGAATATTTTGCAGCTGCAACAACAAACAGATAATATCCCCAGACATTTGGATGAACATCAGTTAACCAATTATACTAGTAATGACTCAGGCACCCAAGAGATCAATGAACTGGAAAAGGGTTACACATCAAAGTCACTTACAGGTAAGTTTTCAAATTATTCATTTTATGGATATAAAAAAAAAACACAAATTCCATTCATGACCAGACTCAAATTATTGGGCAGGAATGAAATCTTGTGATGGAAAATTAGTATCTACTTTATAATAATAATAATAATAAATTGGCGCTTACACAATATATTAGTGTTTGGCCGAGCTTCTCCTCCGATTTGGGATGGGCCTCACACAAAGGAAAGGACCTACAGTCTTACACCGACTCCGAACGGCGATTGTATTTTTTTTTTTTGAGAAGCTGTTTCTTCATTTGTTGTCTGTGGAATTTTATTTATAAAAAACAAATTTTATTTTATTCGGCTATCCCCTTAATGTAGTGGGCGAGGAAATTCGCTAATCTATGACATTTTTATGCTTCTTCCTTCCTAGGCAAAAGTACTGAATGGCAAATTTCAGTCAAATCGGATCTTAATTACAACTTTTTCCTCACAGCGCATATGGAATGTGAAGCAGAGTTTAATGAACATTGTAATCCCAATAACTCATCCGCGCACGTTTGAGCAAAGTAGTTACACTCTCCACAAAGCCACTAAAAATGCGTTAAATCATATAAATATTCTCAACTTTGAAAGGACTACTATTGATCATGACATTAAAACCGATAATTCAATTACCAGTGCTGAGTCCGTTAAATGTCTGTTAGAATTTTTACGTAAACATACGATTCATACAACACCGGCGGTGCCAGTTTTCGCTGGAAAAATCCTTTGATAGTGGTAATATGAATGTCTAGAATCTAGACAACCACTTAGTTGGCTATTCCGAGGTATTTCGAAACTTAGACTTTCTGCCACTCTCAGACCATCCTGTGACGTAGTTACAGCACCTCGCCTGACATAGCAACATTTAGGCCAGTCTCATAAATATCATACCGTGGCGACCCATGCTATCGTCGCATCGGACGACCTGCCCATCATCCCGATAAACCATCCGAATTTGCTTCCGCAGACCAGTGTACAGTCTTCCATATTTGTGAATGGCAGTTCCGGAGTGTGGTCACTGCTGCAGCGGCACGCTTCATACTTTCCCATAGATTCCGCCCACATTTTTCGACTGGAGCTGCTGAACTAGCAAATGCGAATAGCGAAAGATGTGAGAAGAGCACTTGACGATTTGAAACTTCACCACTGGTGGGAGAAATCACTTTCTGTCATGGGCAGATATCGAAAATAACCGTCACCAAGTGTCTCGTATGGTGTTTGCCACTGACACAAACACTCATCTCTGGAGCAAAGAGTGTTTCCCACCGTAGCAAATAACTCTGTGCGATCTTTTTGTGTTTTCCGTTGTGGGTTATTTATCAACTGCTAAAATTTCCCTTGGGCAAAAACACTTTGGCAGGGACTTTTATTTTTAAGTGTCTTAATTTGTGGGTTATTGTAGGACTGAAAAATATAAGTGGGCGTAATAAGTGGAAGCAAAGCGTTAGGTATTTCTTTAAACGACTCATACGTACACATTCATGTCGGAACATTGACAAAGAGAGCGTGCACATTCTTAATATGATACACCGAAAATAAGCTATTTTATTTTATTGATAAAGAAAAGAATAAAGGCAAAGGTAAAAATAAAAACAAAAACAAAGATGCGTAAAGATAAATGCAAAAATTAAGATCAAGGTAAATTTAAAAATTTTACTATTATAAGTACGGTGACCATCCGTTCTGTTTTTTTGCAGGACCGTACTGTTATTTAAAGGTCTGTCCTGCGTAGTTTTTCAAAACAGAAAACCCCCAAAATGTACTGATTTTTTCCAAGTGTCCTGCCTTTGTCCCGCATTTTCTTCGATATTTTAAAATTAACTTTTCTTAACCGAAATAAAAGCAGTGTCGATAACTAATTGATAACTACATAAGGGTAAGCTGGTTTTGAAGGTTCAACTAGTCAATGCGTTCTAAATATTGTACGGTTATGGACAATGGATTACGAGAAATTGAAGACCAGCATCAAATATATCGATAACACTGTTCTACAAATTTTGTGGTAATCGCTTAAGAAAATAAATATTTTCCAAGTCAATTTTCCTTTCAAACAAGCGCTTTCGTAATATTTTGGAAAAACGAGTTTTGGTATATTTCGAACCTATTCGTCAATATCTCATGAAAAAATTATCCAAACAACATAATCGACCTACAGTCCTCTTACAAATATATATTACTTTGCCGATTTCGATGAAAATTATTAGTGTTACAAGCGACCAAAATCAAAAAATTTAAATTTCCATTATTTTCTTTTTACAGTAAATGAAAATCTGATGAGAAATGGAGATGTTACGGAACACAATCTGCACAAAAAACATATATTTTTGCAAAGAGCCCATCAATACCTTTCGAACTGTTGGTCGTTTCATGAGATATTGAGGATAACTGAAAAAGTACTAAAAATACGGTTTTCGAACAAATCTCGAAACCACTTCTTTGAAACCACGGGTATTTTTTTCGTGTTCAACGACCCAAAGTTTGCCTAAAAAGTTTACTTTACAGAGGTTCATATTTCGTGTAAAGTAATATGCTTTATTATAATTTTGTAAATATTCAATACTAAAAGATTAATACTAATGAAGCAAATGTGATTTATGTTTAAAGTTTAAAATTGGATTAATAATTAAGAAATATACACTCTTCGTTAATTGAATAGCGCATCCTTTTAATGCTTAGTAGATACAGTTTTGCTTTTGTTTGTTTAATATTCATTAACTTTTTATAAAAATATAGCATATTCTACGTCTACATCCCATTTTAAAAATTTTTGAAAATTAAAAAAAAAAATAAACATAGGGGCGAAATTTTTTTTGTTGACGGTGCTGCGCATTTTCTTGCATATAAAAATTTTGTCAAGCATACTTTGTATGGTAGAAAACCAAAAAAAGGGTGCGCTATTCAAATGACGAGGAATGTATATATGTAGTATATTTTTGTTATTTTTATACTACGCAATTATATGTATGTAAATTTTTTGAAAAATTGTCCTGCATTTTCAAAATATATTTATGGTCACCGTAATTATAAGGGCAAAGGTGAAGGGGAATATGTAGATCGAGAAAATGATAAACATTAAAATGATAAAGATAAATAATTTAGTGTTTTGCCGGCTCGAGGTCAATTTTAAAAAATTCTTTTATGAAAACACAAGTTTTTTGGTGTTTATTTATTTGGTACCAAACTCCACGTCAAACAGTGCGGACGTGTAAATTAATTTGCCCTGAGGACGGTTACCGAAGCGTAACCGAAATATATCGGAAATAAACACCAAAAAACTTGTGTTTTCATAAAAGAATTTTTTAAAATTGACCTCGAGCCGGCAAAACACTAAATTATTTATCTTTATCATTTTAATGTTTATCATTTTCTCGATCTACATATTCCCCTTCACCTTTGCCCTTATAATTACGGTGACCATAAATATATTTTGAAAATGCAGGACAATTTTTCAAAAAATTTACATACATATAATTGCGTAGTATAAAAATAACAAAANGATAAAGATAAATATTAAGAAAAATACGAGGATGAGTAAAGATGAAGATAAAGGAAGGAAGATTAAAATAAAGGTAATTATAAAGAAAATGATATAGTCACAGAGACTCAACCTGGGAACTAGAAATGTTCGATATTTAAGAATCGATATCATGAATCGATTTAGTTCACTTCCATCTCGAAATAGTCCAAAAATCCCGAAGTGGTCCCGAAGATTCCGTTAATCCCGAAGAAGTCTGGAAAATCGCGGATTAGTCCCGAGGGCCCCGCAGATTTTCGTAGAACTGGAAGTTGGAAGATACTTGAATATCTTATTTGCGTTGCATCACAAAAGTATTATTTAGTTGAAAAATTGCAAATCAAATTGATTCGCTTTACAAATTTTTATTTCTTTTTTGGTTGACAAATCAAATCACAAATAAATTTTATTTTTTCTTTGGTCAACAAACCAAATCACAAATCAAATATATTTCTTAACTAATAGCGGATTTTAAATCAATATGGATTTAAAAGCACGCAACCCTGCTCCCGCATGACCACGACGTTGACGTTGCTTATATCTCAACAGCAAATTTGATATGTTTCTACGCACTTCTACGATACCCTGCATACACGTTCGTGGGTAACCGCGCTCTAACACTTATTTTTCCTCTTCCAGCGATAAGTGTCCGTGTCCAACAGCAGCGGAAAAAGATATGCAAATAACCCTTTCCCACTGAGAGGATCACATATCTACAAAAAATAAACCANCTAATAGCGGATTTTAAATCAATATGGATTTAAAAGCACGCAACCCTGCTCCCGCATGACCACGACGTTGACGTTGCTTATATCTCAACAGCAAATTTGATATGTTTCTACGCACTTCTACGATACCCTGCATACACGTTCGTGGGTAACCGCGCTCTAACACTTATTTTTCCTCTTCCAGCGATAAGTGTCCGTGTCCAACAGCAGCGGAAAAAGATATGCAAATAACCCTTTCCCACTGAGAGGATCACATATCTACAAAAAATAAACCACCTGTTCTGTTTTGTGGGTTATTTTTTCTCTTAAAGAGGGACGGTTATTTTGGGACACTTTCAAAGTGTTGAGGGATATTTTCGACCTCTGGTCATTGGGTATCGTCGGACCCGAAAGAGTGCGCGAGCTATTTCAGCCGTCAGTTCATTCATCATCTTTCGGTAGATGATGCCGAATGTCGAGTGTCCCGAAGGGTTAAGAAACTACCGAAAACCAGTACGCGTCTTCATGATAAGTAAGTTAGGGAGGCCGTCGGGAAAACAAAAACCTCCAAAACCATTGGCTGCTACGGAATATGCATGCTGATGCTAAACAAATTGAGTGTGGCGGGCGTAGAATGCCTTACTAAGGCTATAGATTCTTAATATACTTTGCCATTTTATACTTATCTCTTGATCATGAAATTTGTTATAAAATATTTGATTTCAACTTTTTACTTCAAAAACATTTTAATGTAGAATAGTTTAAGTTTTTACAATTTATTAATTTTTAAGTATTTGCACAATTTTAATTATAGCGAAATTAACAAATGAACGTAATTGAATAAAAATCGTTTACCGAAAGAAAATTACTTACCGTCTCGTGACATGTGGGAGTCTCACTACTACCATAAGTCCCTCCCCTTTGTGTCGCAACATCAGGGCGCACACCCCCTATAAATCGGAGGAGAGTTTCGGCCAACCCGTTGCTACATGAAGTACTAAGTTCTACAGTTGTTTTCTTTTTGGACACCTCACAAAAAAACGAAATTCCTAGTTCTGGTTGACAAAAAATTTTTCAATTACAGCTTTGTCGTTGGCAAGGATTATCTCAACAGCTACATCGCCATCTTCTGCAATGCCTACACCTATATCCTGTGCGCGCCCAGATTGTAACATACCCTTTAGTATCACAACAATAGCTACAACTTCTGCAGAAAGCATTGTTTCAACGTTAAACCCGGGAACAACTACAAAGGAAAGCCAGTTGCACCAACCATCGGAGGTAGCGGAAACATTTTCATTCCATGAGCAAATTATTATGTCAGGACAGCAAAAGTGTGCCTTGCAAGCGAAACCCAAACCTTTGGTTGTATCCCCGCAACAAGTAATGGTATTATATATGCATAAATTGACACCATATGAGCGCACAGAAATACTAGCATACCCGCAAATATATTTCATTGGTGCTAATGCTAAGAAACGACCCGGTATATTCGGTCCAAATAATTCCGATTATGATAACGATCAAGGTGCATACATACATATACCACACGATCACGTGGCCTATCGCTATGAAATGCTTAAGGTGATAGGTAAGGGCAGCTTTGGACAAGTTATCAAGGCTTACGATCACAAGACACATGAACATGTCGCGCTGAAGATGGTAAGGAATGAGAAGCGTTTTCATCGACAAGCACAAGAAGAAATACGCATTCTGCACCATTTGCGGCGACAAGACAAATATAATACAATGAATATAATTCATATGTTTGATTATTTCACATTTCGCAATCATATGTGTATTACTTTTGAATTACTCAATATAAATTTATACGAGTTAATAAAAAAGAATGGCTTTAAAGGATTCAGCCTTCAACTTGTAAGAAAATTCGCTCACTCACTGCTGCAATGCTTGGATGCGTTATATAAGAATGAGATTATTCACTGCGATATGAAACCAGAAAATGTTTTACTGAAACAGCAGGGCCGTTCTGGTATAAAGGTACGTTGAAATTGGACTTGACGATTAGGACCAGTTTTTTAGTGCATGGCTGAAGTTTAAACTTAGTTTAAACGCTGGAGCTGGCTGGTTTAAATTAGAAATAGCCAAACGATTAAAATTGTGATAAACTGTCACTAAAAAACTGGCCCTTAGTCTGTTTGTTAAGATTTCCAGAGATAATTATCGAACAGCAAATTGCAGAAATTATATTCGATAGAAAAATATCAATAAAAAAACGTTAGTGAAGTCACAAATAAATAAAAAGTTTAAGGAACAGCTGATAGAAATTTTTATCACATACGAAAAAACAAAAGCACAAGAAAAAATTAAAACTGAAAGTTTGGTAAAGCAACCTGCTAGCAAGCGAGAGAAAATTTATATTTGCTTTCTATTTGGAAATCTACTAAATTATTTTAAATTTAAAAGTCCTCAAAAATTATTTTATCATTTCCATAAATTGTAGACAATATTGCTGATGTTAAATAATTTTCCAAGAAGAATTTGCCTTCTCCTCCAAGCGTACTGTTCATTCTCAATTTCCTCAGCGTAATACTTATTTGTGATAATTATAAAAATTATTAACTAATAGCAAAGTCCGAATATAATAATAATATTATTATTTTGGCGCATATACTTTTGCTAAGTGTTTGGCCAAGATTCTCCACCAATTTTAGGAGTTATTCATGATGTTATACCACAAATGAAGGAGCCTCCAACGACAAATGGTTATATAAGAAGCTTTTTCAAAGCAGAAATACACTCGGAAGTTTACCATGCCATGCGACTGTAAATGTCACGGACTGTGTGCTACGCATAGACTATTTGGTCCCAGCGGTACCAGATGAAGATAGAACGCTAAGAAGGCTTATGGTGGACATAAATTAGAGTGTTAACATGTTTAATGAAATTAAGGAGCCCTTGGAGTCCCACTTGGAAGAAATTCTCAAGTTTCCCGACATGGGAAGCAGCCAACTACTTCAGTCGAGTCCGCGATAGCCCCATAGCCCCAGTCATAAGCATAGGAGGTGCTTAGCATTGTTTCGCCGATGCCATGTACTTTTCACGTTCGTCGCCAGTAATGGCCTGCCAGTAGTTATTGTTCTACAGTCTTCGTTTGTAAATGACCTTCGATGTTTTGCTAAACTATTCCACCTCACAACTACTTGTCTGCAGTGTTGCTAGTTTAGCCGTTTTCCGGCTAGATTTAGCCAGTTGCGATAGCAAACAGCAGGAGAAAATTTGGTTTAGTCGGCAGCCGATTTGTTAGCCGCCGTTTCGTAAAAAAATAGCCGTTTTTAGCCGATTTTGCTATAGGCCTTATTTTCTTAAAATCAAAATACATAAGTTTCCATTTTTACAAATTTAACGACCCAAAATTACATGTCGGACTGTGTTATATAAAATTGAAAGACAATTTTTTGCAATCCGAAGAGTCCTAAAACACGGCCGATTTCAATGATTTTTATTTTAAGCGAATATACAGTGACCCATATACATATAAACTGGGACGCCACAATTTAGCAAATTTTCATTATTTAATGCTTATTATTTTTTTAATGTAGCTGGGTACTTAAAAAACCAACAATTAAATCCAAATTTCCTACTTTGTGCAAAAGTTATGAAAAATCTAAAAATTTTCCTCAAATTTAAAGTAACTAGCACTGCCGTTGATTTTTGGCTAATTTCGTGACGGTGTTCCGCATTTTTTTCATAAAAAAATGCGTAACAGCGTCATACAAAAAATCCCAAAAATCAGCGGTCAGTCCTAGCTACTTAAAATTTGCACCGTATTATATTAAAGTTTAATAGACTATAAAACTGCATACATACCATAATTTTTCTAAAGATGCAATAACTGAATAATTGTATCATGCATACGCAGAGAGGTCATTCAAAACGTTTCGAATATATGGACATTAAAATAGAATTAAATAGTTGGATTGATAAAAACTTAAAAAGGGACCTGCTTTTTAAATTAATGGTGTTTTCTTTTCTCGAAATAATGTTGCCATTTTTTCCTCAGCCCTCCGACTAAGCAAAAGTGCAATACTTTCTACTAATATAGTAAGTTTGCACGACGAAAAGTAACGTAGTTCAAATGTTACAATGTAAGAAGGCAAACTTTTTCAATAGAAAAGAAAACGCCATAAGTTTGTAATTGATCTTTTTTTTTATTTAAGTAATACAAAAATGACTTCTGATGTAAAGCTTAGCTACGTATAACGACAGCTTCCTTTGTTAAAAACTAATAATTTGAATTGAATTTACCAGTCTCTGTTTTTGAGATTTATTTAATGAATTTACTAGTCTTTCTACTTGTGATTTATTTCAATCTGAATTTTAGTTGAAGCATTTTAGCAGATTTTTTTTTGCCAATTTGGCCGGTCGGCCCAAAAAGTAATGGGCTAAGTATGTCCTTTCCTACGCTCCACATAAAGCAAAAGTGACGATTTAGCTGGAAAAAAATAGAAAACTGCGATGATCTTTAATATCTATGAAAATACGTATGAAGGTTCATTAATGTTTACCAAACTAAGGGACAGTAATAGTTATAAAGCAACGTTTTGCATTCTGTTAATAGGGTACCCGCAACTTGTCGAATACGTATCGAGCGCACCGGCACCTCTAACCAGCCATACGCGGTAGCCCTGCATTAACTATAGTATGTGTAGATGTAACTTTTTATACCCGAGCGCACTTGTGCACAAGGATTTTATAACTTGTTCACATAACGCTTGGTTGTAACAACCGAAACGAATCCAGATAGATATAGACAATTGTGTACGTAAATGATCAGAACGGAAAGAAAAATAATTAAGCCATATATGTCCGTCCGTCTGTCCGTATACGCGATAACTCGAGAAAAATGGAGATATGTCTACAAAATTTGGGAAGTAGGTAGCCCTTTATCCATGATAGGTTGGGATTGAAAATGGGCAAAATTGGACAATAACCACGCCTACCTCCCATATAGAGGTATTTTTGAAATATGGAAAAATAAGATCAAAATTGGAAGTTGGTTTCCGAAGTAGAATTTTGGCATAAAATAAGACAGTTATGACATTTTTGGAAAATGGGCCTGGCACCACTCACTTATGGTGAAATGCTATATCTCTGTATTCCCTTCACCAATCCCCACCAAACCTCACTAAGAAACCCGTTGAAATTTTTTGACATCACACAAGAACCACGCCCTCCCATATGACGGTAATTTACAGAAATACGAAAACTGTGATAAATTAGTAACTATTTAAGCTAATTTACTCAAAATCGATATATGCAATGGCCTCTTAGCCGAAAATTATATTTAGAGAAATTTTTGGAAAATGGGCGTGGCACCGATACTCATGCCTATATATGTGTATCTCGGTACCGGGTTTATCAATTTCTACCAAACTCGGCACATTTATCAACCTTGGCGCAAAAAAGCAATATGTTGAAAATTTTTTAAATCGCACTTAAATTACCGCCACTTACCATATAACGGTAAATTTCAGATATACGAATACTCCGATACTTCAATAACTAAAGACTCCCCATCGCGTTGGCGATGGCGAATACCGCAGACGATTTAACGATGAGCTGTATGAGCTTTACAACGATATATACATAGGGCAGCGAATTAAAATACAGCGGCTCCGCTGGCTTGGCCATGTCGTTCGAATGGACAGAAACGCTCCTGCTCTGAAAGTATTGAACGCGGGCCACGATGCTGGTAACAGAGGAAGAGGAAGGCCTTCTCTGCGTTGGAAAGGCCAGGTGGAAAAGGACTTGGCTTGACTTGGCATTTCCAATTGGCGTCAGTTAGCACAGAAGAGAAATGACGGTTACAGCGCCAATAAAGAAGAAGAAGAGAAAGACCCCAACTTACAAAAATCTCTTAACAGGACACAAGATTATTGATTTTTGTAAAATGGGCGTGGCACCACCTACTTATCACTACATAGTTATCGATAACCGCCTTATCGATTTCCACCAAACTTGGTCCAATTATTTCAATATATCACTGTTTGACATTGGGAAAAATACTCTTCCTTATCATGCAGTTTACTGAAAGGTGACAAATCGATATCTAATACCTGCGCCGGGTATATAAAGTTCGGTTTCGCCCGAACTTATACTTCTTTACTTGTTAAAATTATTTTTATATTAAAGAAAGACCTACTAGTAAGTTTTTGTTTTTTCATTAGTTTTCATATAATGCCGACTTTCCATTGAAATGACAAACAATGTATGTCATTTAAAAAAATGCCATTTGGAAATGAACTTAATGACTATTTTTTAACGTAATGACACGATAATTTTTTAATGCCTTATGCTTAAAACACAATACCCGGCGAACGGCGAACATTCCCACGACAGCCGGTTCTACGTACCGGAATGACTCGGGTTTTACACGACCAAGGGCGGTTGTTTCGGCGATCTAACTCCGTTCAGGTCGGCGAAGTATCTCAGAAGTTGTTCGACCATAGGGCTGCATTCGCTTCGTTTTCTTCTACTCAGGGCTGGCATCGAGCCAAACCCAGGGCCAGAAACCTACACCTGCTGTGTATGCCAGAGACGACTACACCACAACTCCACCTCAGTCAAGTGCAATGCTTGCGAGGGGTGGAGTCACCTCAGAGTCTGCTCAGGACTACGGACACATCGGCAGGGGACCACGTCGTTTGTGGCCCCCTGCTGCTCAAACAGAGCAGCCTCCACGGCTAACCCCAGTCCACCTGAGCAGTCCCACACAAACACCACACCTCAACAACTTAACAACAGAATAGACCACACCAAGACCGCGACAGACCACAGAACACACACAAGCGCACCACCACCCACACGCCGCCGCCAATCTGCACGGTATGTCAGACCAGGATATTCCGTAATGTGACATCAATCAAGTGCAACACCTGCCTTGGCTGGTGCCACTTTAGGGCATGTTCAGGTCTGCGCACCACGCGAGATTGGACGAGGAACTTCGAGGGCCCGTGTTGCGCAGTACGGTCGAAAACCTCAACCGCGACGCCACCCACCACCACCACAGGGCGGCAACCACCTCAGCAGCGCACACAGCCAATGGCGTCACGGCCACACACATCTCTCACACCCCGCACTGCCACACGTCTCCCGAACCACATGAAGCTCCTTCAATTTAACTGCAACGGGCTTCAGAGCAAGATCGAGAAGATAACCGTCTTTATGGGAAGGCATGGTATACTGATAGCTGCAGTCCAAGAGCCGAAGCTGCACAGCAATTCAACATTGTTGAATTGTGCCGGGTACAACGTGCACCATCGAGATCGCGAGCGAGATAATGGTGGTGGCTTAGCGTTCATCACGCACCACACCGTGCAGTATCGTCTTATCGAAGCAGACATCGACCGCAGGGATACCCCTCTAGAATGTCAGGGCATTGCTATCGGGTCAGGCGATGTTGAGCTCGAAATAGTCAACGTATACATACCCCCTGTCACCTGTTGACCGGCAGGATATCACCCTGATATAGGTGCGCTCCTCAGAGGTGAAATCCGAATGATAGTAGGTGACTTTAATGCGCACCTCGATCTTTGGCACTCAATCCTGTCAAACGATCGTAGGGGGACCGATTTGGCTGAGCAGATAGACGATTCGACATTCTGCACAATGAACGAGGACGCACCCACCAGGATTATGGGCACCTGCTGCAGCTCGCCAACAGTCAGCGCTGGTCTGATAAACAGCGCATCATGGCGACCTATGCTGACTTTGGCATCAGACCATCTGCCCATAGTCATCTCGATCGATAAACCAACCGACTTTGCTTCCGCGGAGCACCGAACATATATCAACTTCGCCAAAGCTGATTGGAAAGGCTTCGCGGAATTTACTGAAAACACCTAGGCTGCTCTCCCCACACCAACCGACGTCCACATTGGTGAACGTAAGTTCCGCAGGGCTGTCACTGCTGCTGCAGCCCGCTTCGTACTGGCAGGATGATCACGGACCCACGTCCAAATTTCCCTGCAGAAGCGGCTGTTCTAGCCGATGAGCGTGACAGCCTTTGTCAGGCCGATCTCGGAGATCCCCGTATCAGGGATCTCAACGCGGAGATTCGGCAACTAGTGAACGTACATAAGCGGAAGAAGTGGGAAGAACATATGAAGACCTCTAACTTCACCTCTGGTGTGAGTAAGCTTTGGTCAACCGTGAGGTCACTGTCCAATCCGACGAAGCATGACGACAGTCGAAATTTCTTTTGGCGACCATGCCTCGTCGGACCCGGAGCGATGCGCGAGCTACTTTAGCCGGCAGTTCATACTGCATCCTCCGGTGGACAAAACCAAGCATCGAGTGACCAGAAGGCTGCACGAACTGCCAACCACTTGTGCACCCCTTGCTTTCACTTGCGGTGAAGTTCAGGTGGCCATCGGGAAGGCGAAAGCCTCCAAGCCATGGGTCCCGACGGAATATGCATGTTGATGCTGAAAAATTTGGGTCCTGCGGGAGTAGCGTACCTAACGGAGGTCCTCAATTTGTCAATGGCTACTCTCATCATCCTAGACATCTGGAAGGTGGGGAGAGTGGTCCAACTGCTCAAACCGGGGAAATCAGCCAACAAAGGAGATTCGTATCGACCGATAACACTCCTTTCCACGGTAGCGAAGACACTAGAGGCCTTGCTGCTCCCGTATTTCACGAACCACCTGACCCCAGCGAAGCATCAGCATGGTTTCCGTAAAGTGCACAGTGCACAGTAAAGTGCATAAACACTCAGATAACTCGTGGCCTTAACCGTAACCGTCCCTGTGAGAGAACGATTCTAGTAGCGTTGGACCTGTCAAAGGCGTTTGACACTGTCAGNACGCTACTAGAAGATATAGAGACTTCCTCTCTCCCACAGAGGCTCAAACGGTGGTCGGCAAATTATCTGAGTGGTCGCTACTCGTCGGTAATGTTTAGAGACAAATCGAGCAAACTTAGGAAAAACAAACAGGGGGTTCCACAGGGTGGTGTCATTTCCCCGCTACTGTTCAACTTTTATATTTCCACCACCAGAGGGAGTCTCGATTGTCTCTTACGCCGACGATTGCTCGATCATGGCGACTGGGAATGGAATTGATGGCTTGTGTTCGAAAGTAAATGGGTATCTCTCCGATCTTTCTCGCTTCTTCACTTCTTCGACGGTGAATAATCCCAAAATACTCGGAGTAACATTCGACAGCCTGCTCTCCTTCTCTGCGCACGCAACCGCTATTGCCAACATAGTACAGAGCCGCAACAAAGTCCTCAAGTCGCTAGCCGGCAGTACCTGGGGCAAAGACTAAGAAACGTTGCTGGCAACATACAAGGCAATAGGCCGGCCGGTTTTAAACTACGCAGCACCAGTGTGGTCGCCGGGGACTAGTAGGACGCAGTGGATGAAGCTACAAACAGCACAGAACACCGCGACCGGATGCCTCCTGATGTCACCCGAACACCACCTTCATGACGAGGAGAAAATGCTCCCAATTAGGGAGCATAACATAATGCTCTGCAAGCAGTTTCTGGTTGGGAGCCACAGATGCGGCCACCCAAACAGACAGCTGCTTGCAGAGGAGCCCTCGCCTAGACACGTCAGGAGGAATCTATATGAACTGACTGACGAAGTCCAGAGGTTCATCAAGCAACCTCTGGACCCGTCAGCATACCGACATGCCCTGAACGGCATTCACAGGGACTCAGTCTCGAGTTATGTAGATTCTAGACCTGTGAATGGCGTTCTAGGCACACAAACACCGGACATTGACGCGACGGAGCTCCATTTGCCTCGGGAGACAAGAACAACAATAGCCCAAGTTCGCTTCTGGCTACTGCAGCAGGTTAAACTCATACCTGAGTAGACTAAATGAGGATGTGCCAAATGAGTGTCCGGCATGCGGAGAGACCNACTTAGGAAAAACAAACAGGGGGTTCCACAGGGTGGTGTCATTTCCCCGCTACTGTTCAACTTTTATATTTCCACCACCAGAGGGAGTCTCGATTGTCTCTTACGCCGACGATTGCTCGATCATGGCGACTGGGAATGGAATTGATGGCTTGTGTTCGAAAGTAAATGGGTATCTCTCCGATCTTTCTCGCTTCTTCACTTCTTCGACGGTGAATAATCCCAAAATACTCGGAGTAACATTCGACAGCCTGCTCTCCTTCTCTGCGCACGCAACCGCTATTGCCAACATAGTACAGAGCCGCAACAAAGTCCTCAAGTCGCTAGCCGGCAGTACCTGGGGCAAAGACTAAGAAACGTTGCTGGCAACATACAAGGCAATAGGCCGGCCGGTTTTAAACTACGCAGCACCAGTGTGGTCGCCGGGGACTAGTAGGACGCAGTGGATGAAGCTACAAACAGCACAGAACACCGCGACCGGATGCCTCCTGATGTCACCCGAACACCACCTTCATGACGAGGAGAAAATGCTCCCAATTAGGGAGCATAACATAATGCTCTGCAAGCAGTTTCTGGTTGGGAGCCACAGATGCGGCCACCCAAACAGACAGCTGCTTGCAGAGGAGCCCTCGCCTAGACACGTCAGGAGGAATCTATATGAACTGACTGACGAAGTCCAGAGGTTCATCAAGCAACCTCTGGACCCGTCAGCATACCGACATGCCCTGAACGGCATTCACAGGGACTCAGTCTCGAGTTATGTAGATTCTAGACCTGTGAATGGCGTTCTAGGCACACAAACACCGGACATTGACGCGACGGAGCTCCATTTGCCTCGGGAGACAAGAACAACAATAGCCCAAGTTCGCTTCTGGCTACTGCAGCAGGTTAAACTCATACCTGAGTAGACTAAATGAGGATGTGCCAAATGAGTGTCCGGCATGCGGAGAGACCCCTCACGACTCGAAACATCTCTTCGCATGCCCGAAAAACCCGACAACCCTAACGACGTTGTACCTGTGGACCGACCCCGTAGAGGCTTCACGCTTCTTAGGGCTGCCGTTAGTGGAACTCGACGACAACGACTGAGATATCAACCGATCTGGGCGGGGTTGTTGTAGCCGCTACAACAACATCAACGGCGAAGCTCGCCGAATTGGGCGATGCCGTCGTTCACCGTTCGCCCTGCTATTTCGCCAACTTTAACAGAATTAGAGCGATAGCGAAAGCAGCTGATACCATTTCGTCGCACTTATAATTTAGGTGACCATATTTTGAAAAACGAAACCATATTTAGAAATGATAAAATTATAACAAATATAAATATAAGGAAAGGGGGAATTATTATAAATAATTTTATTTAAAGCCAGATTTTACGAATCGATCACTGTATTTTTCAACAAACAAAAATAATTCGTGTTATATGTTGTTTTCTTCTAAATCTTTGAAAGCAAAAATATAATACGGCCACCTTTGGCATGTACTGCCGCCATCGCCCAGCAGAGCGATAGAAATAAATCTATCGCCACGAAACGCCGCCGAGCAAACTTCGCATTTCGCTTTGGCTGTGTGCAATTTCATATGTCGGCGGGTGTTCTAATTTCGACAGTGGGAATTTCGTTGTGGTTAGTTCGCCGTTCGCCGGCATTGTGTTTCCACGGTTACTTTGTCATTTGCCATTTTTGCCATTTAATGCCTAGTGGAAATCCATCATAACAGTTTTAAAATTGTAATTACTTAAACAAGTTCTATAAAATTAACTGGAAATAAGTTATTCTGTAGATGATAAAAAAAGTACCCCGGAGTACCCTCATTTAATTTTTATATAAATATTGTTTTAAGTCTTTTAGAAAGTCCTCACAAAAATTTAGGTTTCCCTTTGAATCACTTTAGGAGTAATTGTATTTTGTTTACACCTACCAAATAATCTATTCGAATCAGCTGATAGACAAATACAAAATATAAAATATAATTTGGCAATGTTTTTCAAATTAGCGACTCTATAAATTGCATTTATAACTAGGTGGAGTTTTCTCGTTGATATGAATATTAAAAAAACTGCATTGAAACTTTTTCATTAAAACCACAAATTAAAAAGTGGCATTTTATGACCCATTGGTCGTCAAGGGTTAAGGTTTTTCTTCGTAAAAATGTGGGAAATCGAATTCCAATGAATAAGAAAATTATGTTTGGTTAAATAATATACTTGTTTGGCCATAATTGACATAATGCTGTTATAAAAGAATATAAATTTACCGACTCCCTGCGAAAAATGTATTTGTCCACTTTAATATGAAACATGATGTTTACATGAAATAAATAATAATAATAACAGAAAAATTATGTACAAGTAGATCTCGGACAATCGTTCCTGGGAAATGCCGTGTTAAACAAAACAATGTTAAACGATACAAGAAACCAATACAATAAGGGGATTACGTTCCAATGCACTATTTACATTTTGATATTTACATGAAATAAATAATAATAACAGAAAATTATGTACAGGTAGATCTCTTGCTTAAATCGTACCACATAATCAATCTTATTAGTGTTTTATTTTTGTTCAGCTAAATCGTCACTCTGGGGAAGGGATGCAAACCCACACAAGGGTCTTAGCTAAATATCTGCTGCTTGCACCGGTACAATTAGTCGAGATACAGGTCTTAATCTAACCTGCAACGGAGTAAGCAGCGCTGGCCACTGCCCAGAAGTATTAGCTACGAGAATTTCCGTCGACCCGCTGTGCATTTAACCCTTTATGAAATCATAAACAACATGTTTAACTATCCGCTTTACAATTTTTTGAGTTTGTTATCTAAAATAAATTTCTGTTCAAATTTTTTATTCAACATTTTTTACTCTTTTATTTCGGAAAACGTTATTGAGAAAATAATTAAACGTACGGTAATAATCAAATAACTGTATTAACTAGTTTCTTGAATAACAAGTTGGAGGGATTGTAACCATAATCAGGACAAGTCCTCGGTCGATCGGAGTCAGTTTTTCGCGAAAAATCAATCGCTGAACCCAATGTCAAATTGAAAATGTTCGTATCTATTCGAATTTAGTGGTTAGTGATGCGCGCTACCACTCCGCAGAGCTTGGGTTCAAGCCCTGTTCAACAAAAAAAAAAAAATAAAGTTTTTTCTAGTAGCGATCGCCTCTCGGCAGGCAATGGCAAACCTCCGAGTGTATTTCTGCCATTTCTCATAAAAATGCAATCGCCGTTCGTAGTCGACGTGAAACTGTAGGTCCCTCTCCTTTGTGCGACCACATCAAGGCGCTCACCACAAATCGGAGAAGAAGCTTTGCCAAACACTAACATATTTGTAAGCGACAATCTATTATTATTATTATTACTATTATTGTTGTTAATTGTTTCGTATGTTTCACGAAATATCCAATTATAAGCGGTTTCGTTTAATTTCGCCATGCTGTGGAGTTTGCATAAATGCGTCTTTCTCTACTCAGGTGATCGACTTTGGTTCATCGTGCTATGAAAGTCAACGTGTCTACACCTATATCCAGTCGCGTTTCTACCGCGCACCTGAAGTTATACTTGGATCTAAATACGGACGTGCGATCGATATGTGGTCATTGGGTTGCATCTTAGCTGAATTGCTTTCTGGCCATGCTCTATTCCCTGGAGAAAACGAAAGTGATCAATTGGCATGCATAATAGAAGTGCTAGGAATGCCTAACAAAAACTTGCTAACCAATGCTAAACGCGCCAAAGCTTTTTTTAATCCAAAGGGTTTTCCAAGGTACTGCACTGTACGCACTATGACCGATGGTACAGTCGTATTAATAGGTGGCCAATCGCGTAGAGGAAAGCCACGTGGACCACCATGCTCCAAAAGTCTGTCAAAAGCTTTAGATGGTTGCAAAGATGCGTTGTTCTTAAATTTCATTAGAGGTTGTCTGGAATGGGATGCAGAAAAACGATTGACGCCTGCAGAAGCGCTTAAGCATCCTTGGTTGCGGCGCCGCCTTCCGAGGCCACCAAACTGCGCAAATTGTCCTAGCGAAAGAGAGAACATGGGCAGCAACGGTGGCAGTAATAGTAAGAGTGCTACCGGCGATCGCACACCAATAATTGAGAAAAATCAAAAAAGTAAGTGGTAAATCTCCTAAAAATCATTATTGTTAGTGTCGTTTATCGATTTAGTTTTTATAAATTTATTGATTGACAAATAGACTACGCGCACGATTCACGAACTATCCCAGAAATTTAAGTGCAAATAAAAAATTTAAATACACGATATGTAGATAAAGGTAAATACGATTATGAGTACAGTTAAAATATGGTATTTATGGTAAACGTATTGTTTTTTTTCCCCCGAATTGTTTCAATATTTGATCGGATTCTGACATGCCTTCCATCCTACACATTTAACCATATTAAACTGGTCTGCGTCATTTTCTAAAAGGAGTTTAAAAATTAGATTTTTAATACAAATTTATCCGTTGAGTTATAATTATAAGTTTGGCTCAATTGGAGCGTAGTCGTAGAGAAGTTAGAAAACGGTTTCAACGACTTAAATTGTGTTTTTAAATAATCACCATTTTAACTTTGTCATAGTCAACTTAAAATGCATTTTATCACAATTTGCTGTTAAACTAGACATTTGTATGAAAGTTGCCAAATATGTAGTATTTACCTTAAAGAACATTTATTTTCAAATAAATTGATACCTCACTTAATGAAATTGCATAAGAATTGTCGAAGTTAAGCTTCTTCTTCTTTTTTGGCGCTGTAACCGCCTAAGCGATTTTGGTCGAGTTCAGCAAAGCACGCCAGTCGTTTCTCCTCTGTGCCAACTGACGCCAATTGGAAACGCCAAAGGAAGCCAAGTCCTTCTCCACCTGATCTTTCCATCGCAGTGGGGGCCTCCCTCTTCCTCTGCTACCACCAGCGGGTTCCGAGTTGAATACTTTCAGAGCTGGAGCGTCGGTGTCCATTCGAACGACATGGCCAAGCCAGCGGAGCCGCTGTATTTTAATTCGCTGCACTATGTCCATGTCGTTGTAAAGCTCATACAGCTCATCGTTCCATCGTCTGCGGTACTCGCCGTCGCCAACGCGTAAAGGACCGTAAATCTTCCGCAAAATCTTTCTCTCAAACACCCCAAGAGCCGCCTCATCGGATGTTGTCATTGTCCATGCTTCTGCGCCATATACCAGCACGGGCATGATGAGTGACTTATAGAGCGTGGTTTTCGTACGTCGAGAGAGGACTTTACTCCTGAATTGCCTACTCAGTCCAAAGTAGCACTTGTTGGCAAGAGTGATTCTACGTTGGATTTCAATGCTGACATTATTATCGGTGTTAATGCTGGTTCCCAAGTAAACGAAATTCTCTACTTTCTCGAAATTGTAACTGTCAACAGTGACGTGGGTGCCAAGGCGCGAATGTGCTGACTGTTTGTTTGATGACAGGAGATACTTCGTCTTGTCCTCGTTTACCACCAGACCCATGCGCTTTGCTTCCCTATCCAACTTGGAAAAGGCAGAACAGACTTCGCGGTTTTTGTTACCGATGATGTCGATGTCATCGGCATAAGCCAGCAATTGCACGCTCTTGTAGTAAATTGTTCCTGAGCGGTTCAGTTCTGCAGCTCTTATTATCTTCTCCAACATCAGATTAAAGAAGTCACACGAAAGGGAGTCGCCCTGTCTGAAACCCCGTTTTGTGGCGAACGGCTCGGAGAGGTCTTTTCCAATTCTGACGGAGCTGGTGGTATTGCTCAACGTCATTTTACACAGCCGTATGAGTTTTGAGGGGATGCCAAATTCAGACATAGCGGCGTATAGGCAACTCCTTTTAGTGCTGTCAAAAGCGGCTTTAAAGTCGACAAATAGGTGGTGAGTGTCGATCCTTTTCTCGCGGGTCTTTTCCAAGATTTGGCGTATTGTGAATACCTGGTCTATGGTGGATTTGCCAGGTCTAAAGCCACACTGATAAGGCCCAATCAGTTCATTGACGGTGGGCTTCAGTCTTTCACACAATACGCTCGATAAGACCTTGTAACCTATGCTTAGAAGGCTGATCCCGCGGTAGTTGGCGCGAATGGCGGGGTCACCTTTCTTGTGGATTGGGCAGAGCACACTTAAATTCCAGTCGTCGGGCATGCGTTCATCTGACCATATTCTGCACAAGAGTTGATGCATGCACCTTATCAACTCCTCGCCGCCGTACTTGAATAGCTCAGCTGGCAGGCTGTCAGCTCCAGCGGCTTTGTTGTTTTTCAGCCGCGTTATTGCTATACGTACCTCGTCATAGTCAGGCGGTGGAACGTCGACTCCGTCATCATCGACTGCGGGCTCGGGTTCTTCTTCTCCACAACTTTCCGTGCTGCTACCATTTAGTAGGGCGGAAAAGTGTTCCCTCCATAATTTAAGTACGCTCTGGACATCAGTTACTAGGTCGCCATTATTGTTCTTACAGGAGTGCGCCCCGGTCTTTAAACCTTCCGTAAGTCGCCTAACTCTCTGGTAAAATTTTCGGGCATTCCTCCTGTCGGCCAGCATTTCAAGCTCTTCGCACTCACGTATTTCTGCCTCTCTCTTCTTGTTGCGGCAAATACGTCTCGCTTCCCTCTTCAGATCCCTATAGCGGTCCCACATAGCGCGCGTTGCGCCCGATCGCAGCGTGGCCCTGTAGGCGGCATCTTTTTTCTCTGCAGCTTCCTGACACTCCTCATCGTACCAGTTGTTCTTTCGGGCTCGCTGAAATCCGACTACTTCTTCGCCGGCGGTACTTAATGAGCGGGAAATGTGGTTCCACTGCTCGCATATGTCGGTTTGTTGAAGAGTGCTCTCTGAGAGCAGGTGTGAGAGTCGAGTAGCGAAAGCGCTGGCTGTCTGTTGTGATTGCAGCTTTTCGACGTTAAGCTTTCCTTGCATATTTGGGCGCACATTTTTTGCTGCACATAGGCGGGTGCGTATCTTGGCTGCAACAAGATAGTGGTCCGAGTCGATGTTTGGGCCTCGGAGTGTGCGTACGTCTAAAACACTGGAAGCGTGCCTTCCGTCTATCACAACATGATCGATTTGGTTTCTCGTTTTTCGATCCGGAGACAGCCAGGTAGCTTGATGGATCTTTTTATGCTTGAACCTAGTACTGCATACTACCATGTTTCGGGCCCCGGCGAAGTCGATCAGCCTCAATCCGTTGTCGGACGTTTCGTCGTGGAGGCTGAATTTTCCGACGGTGGTTCCAAAGATCCCTTCTTTGCCCACCCTGGCATTGAAGTCGCCAAGCACGATTTTGATATCATGACGGGGGCAGCGCTCGTACGTGCGCTCCAAGCGCTCATAGAAGAGATCCTTGGATGCCTCATCCTTCTCTTCCGTCGGGGCATGGGCGCAGATGAGCGAGATGTTGAAGAATCTCGCTTTGATGCGGATTGTGGCTAGACGCTCGTCCACCGGGGTGAACGACAGTACTCGGCGACGGAGTCTCTCTCCCACCACAAATCCAACTCCGAATTTGCGCTCCTTTACATGGCAGCTGTAGTAGACGTCGCAAAGCCCCAGACATTGTGTGCCTTGCCCCGTCCAACGCATTTCTTGGACGGCGTTGATGTCAGCTTTTGTCCTTACGAAACCAGCCGGGCAGAGGCACCTTCCCCATTAAGGGTCCGGACATTCCAGGTGCATGCCCTCAAATCGTAGTCCTTTAAACGTTTGCCGTGGTCGTCATCATAAGGGGGGGTTCTCATCCGAGGCTTTGCCTTGCTTCTTCACTGGAAGTCGTATTTACGTGGCGGGTCCCAACCCCAGCGCACAACCCATTGCTGGGACGGGGATGGTTTCGCAACGAAATACACGTTTATATAGCTAGCCGCTTGCTCCAAGCAGACACCCGCATGCAGCCGCACCTACTGGTGAACAGACGCTGCAGACTTCAGTGAGCCCTTAAACCGAATAAGTCAGAGTGGCCCCACCAAAGCTCCCTCTCTTTCTTCCGTGACCCAAGGCTCCACTCGGATTGGTTACCGCATCTCGCACATGGGTTGCTCACTTTGCCCAGAGTGCGCGAACGAGGACGCAAGAGTCGGGATTGAGTATAGCCATGCAACTGTAACTGCACACCCAGCGCAATGACTATACCCCATTGCACTCCATTGCGAAGTTAAGCTATTTAAGCAAAAATACGGGCTTGAATTTATGTGTGTGTATGTAGCGGACTTTCAGATTTTTTGAGCTGGGTGGCTAAGGAATTCATCGATATTTACTTAAATTTGATATATACCATGGTTCATTAGCACAAAATTCGTTTTTCATAAAATTTTAGGAAAATGGTCGTGGCACTGGTTACCTTTTCCACTCTTGCTCGGGAGAGATTTTTTGAAAATATTTAACGTTTTGCGAGGCTAGGCGTTTCTCATTCGGAGAGAAAAACGAAGTTAACAATATAATAGAAAAAAGGAATAATTGGACACAGTAACTCACAACAAAGTAACAACTATCCTCTAACATTAATCGAGGACTGTTTAAAATACTTAGAGGGCAATACAATTTTCACTGTCATAGATCTCGAATCGGGTTTTTATCATGTAAAAATGGGCAGCGAATATATAAAATATATATTTTTTTATCCCAAACGGCCAATATGAATTTTTAAGAATGCTGTTTGGTTTGAAAAATGGACCCGCCATATTTCAGAGATCTATTATAACAATTTTAAGAAAATTTGTCGATAATAACAAAATTATGGTATATAGGGATGATATAATTCTGTGGTCTGTGGTCAATAACCGCCTAAGTCGACTTAAGAAAGAATTGAGTTATATATGCTATAGTTTTCTGCAACTACTATTCCATGTGTATGTGGAACTCCTATCTCGTTACCTAGGCTATTTAAAAAGTTATAGATGAAAATATTTTGGTTTACCCATAAGGTTAACATTACAATCCAAATCTTTAAAGCGTTTTTTCTCGAATTCAGGTTTTTCGACTGAGGCGATTATTGCTTATGACCACAGAATTATTGCAAACAACACCATAGATGAGCATTATGAGTTAGCTCAAAAAGTTTTGAGACACTTAACTGATTATAGTCTCCGTATAAAGTTAAATAAATGTAAATTTGCGTATAGTGAGGTAGAATATTTAGGATACAAAGTAGCAGGTTGTGGAATTCGGCCTTCAGACAGTCCTATTAGTGCAATTACAAATTTTCCGACGCCCATAAATCAACGAGAGTTACAATCATTCGTAGGATTATGTTCGTATTTTCGAAAGTTTGTCCAATCCTTCTCGCTATAGCCCGTCCGTTATACGAGCTTCTGAAAAAAAACTCCAAATTTTTATTTAGTGAAAAATGTGTTTCCGCTTTTAAGAACCTTAAGGAAAAATGAAAATCAGGACCCGTAATAGCAATTTATAATCCCAAAAATGAAACCGAACTGCACTTCGATGCAAGTTCCAACGGCCTCGGAGCAATATTAGGTTAGGTTAGGTTACACTGGCCGGCTGTTGCGCCTTACATAGACCCGTTGGTCCTTTGTAGTGCCAGATGGAGGTCCGTTTTACTGCGGTCTAAAGTAGTCGTCGTATAGGACGTCAACGCTTTTTGCGAAGTTCAAGAGTGCCTTAATATCCAGTTTTGAAACCTCCTCTAGTCCTTTAAACTGCGAAGCTCCGAGATAACTAAGACGATTTCTAGCTAAGGCCGGACAGAAACAGAGGAGGTGTTCTAACGTCTCACTCATGCCTTCCTCCCTGCACTTCCTGCATGCGTCACTGTTACTAATGCCCATTCTGCTTGCGTGGGATGCCAGTAGGTTGTGGCCCGTCATTAGGCCGACAACTGTCCTGCAATCCCTACGTGACCGTGTAAGCAAGAAATGGGTGTTTCCTTTGCTGCTATTGCACATGATCTTGGTGGTTTTGCATGTCGCTAATGCGTTCCATCTCCCCCTGATCCGGCACCCAGCTCTTTCGGAAATTTCATTGTAGATCGTTTTTAGCGACTTTTGTATTTCCCGTACTGGTTCGCTAGCAAGACGGATGGCACTTTTGGCAATCTCATCAGCTATTTCGTTGCCTAAAATGCCCTTGTGGCCTGGAACCCAGTATATATGCAGCCGTTTACTCTCGGCCGCCCTGTCTACTGCTTCCCTGCTTCTAAGGACATTTTCTGACGCAATACGATGTGAGATTATGGCCTTAATCGCCGCCTGGCTATCGACATATATATTGATAGTTTTTATATAATTTCCTGCGTTGCTAGCTATCTCAGCAGCTTTCCCTACAGCGAAGACTTCCGCCTGGAAAATACTGCAGTACTCTGGAAGCTTGAAGGGTTGCCTGAGGTCTAGCTCGGCGCAATAGACTCCGGCGCCCACTCCATCAGCCATTTTTGATCCATCCGTGTAGATGTTATACGTTACGCCGGCGGGTCGCGTGCTCATGCGCCATCCGCCCTCCTTAACCGTAGCTTTAAACCTTCTTCCCCAGATGAAGCGTGGGGGTATGTGGTCTATTTTGTCCTCCATCCCCCTGCATATCGAGCTGTGCCCGAAGGTTCTTGCGGAGAATTCACCTAAGGCCATCAATCTCGTGGCGGATTTCGCTGCAGTGCTCTCCACCGCGATGTCGATTGGTGGTAGGCCAAGTAGCCTTTCAAGTGCCGCCGTTGGAGTGGTCCTTAGCGCTCCTGTTATGCACAGTGCAGCGAGCCGCTGTAATCGCTCCAATGGTTTTCTATACGAAATTTTGTTTGCAGCGGTCCACCATACCAGAGCACCGTAGAGCAATATGGGCTTAACTACCGCTGTGTAACACCAATGCATGAGGCCAGGGGATAGGCCCCATGTGGTACCCAGCATCTTTTTACATGCGTAAAGGGCACCACTGGCCTTTTTCACCCTTTCCTCCACATTTAGCTTCCACATCAGTTTGCTGTCCAAAATTACTGCCAGGTACTTGGTGTGATCCTTGATTGATAGCTCCGCCCCGTTGAGCCTCGGGGGTTTCCACGCGGGGATTTTGTACCTTCTTGTGAACAGTACCGCATCCGTTTTGTCAGCATTTACCTCTAAGTTGACTGTTGTCGCCCATCGATGTACGACCCTTAGAGCGCTTTCCATTACGTTACTGATCGTGTCTAGGAATTTCCCCGTAACAACTATAGCTATGTCGTCCGCATAGGCAATTAGTCTGGGTGCTTTCCCTTCGAATTTTCCCAGAAGCTCATTCGCTACGAGTAGCCACAGGAGTGGTGACAGAACACCACCCTGAGGAGTTCCTCTATGCGCTAGTCTGAGCAACCTGGCTTCGTTCCACTCCGCCTTAATTTTCCTGCAGCTCAGCAGGCTTTTTATCCATAGTAGGATGGCAGACTCTACCTGGGCTGCTTCTAGGCTTTCCATTATTGCCTCATAGGAGACATTATTAAATGCCCCACTTATGTCCAGAAAGACCCCTAGGGCATATTCTTTATGCTCCAGAGCTTTTTCTATTACCGCGGTTAGTGAGTGAAGTGGAGTCTCAGTGGATCTACCCTTCGTGTAGGCATGCTGCGCCTTTGATATGCTGGCCGACGGCAGCTTATCCCTAATGTAGGCGTCCAGAATCTTTTCGAGCGTCTTTAGAAGGAATGAAGTTAGACTAATTGGTCTGTATTCTTTCGAATAGAGGGGATTTCCCTTGCCCGCCTTCGGTATGAATACGACCCTCGCCTCTCTCCAAAGGACAGGCACATAGTTTAGTCTTAAACATCCCTCGTATATTGTTTTCAAGTATGGTGTCAGCACTGCGGAAATTTTTTGCATCATGGCTGGAAAGATACCGTCTGTGCCTGGGGACTTAAACGGCCCGAAGCCATCGATTGCCCACCGTATTTTTTCTTCCGTTATGATGTCCGGGGGGACATTTTCCACGCTATCTCCTAGAAGTTGCAGATCTATGCTGTCTGTACACCCCGGAAAGTGTGTGTTGACTAGGTCTTCCAGTGAGTCCTCACTGCTTCCAGTCCACTCTCCACATTTTTTACGTAGTAACCTTGGATTAGTCGGGTTCTTGGATAGCAATTTCCTTAGCCTGGCTACCTCGGTTGTTTTTTCTAATTCGCCGCAGAAGCTCTTCCACGACTCCCGCTTGCATTTACGAATCTCTTTCTTGTAATCCTTAAGTACTTCCTTGTATTCCATCCAGCAGAACTCGTCATCGGCTACCTTGGCCAGTTTGAAGAGTTCCCTAACATTTTTCCTGAGTGCTCCGAGCCCCCTGTTCCACCAAGGTGGCTTTGAACCTCGCTTGGCATGTAGCGGAGGGCATGCGATGCAATAAGCTTTATTTAGAGTGTTGGTAAGTGAGACTACCAGTTCCTCCAATTCAGAGTGGGAGTCACTTACCCTATACTTGGTTAAATTCTTCCTCACTACCCTTTCATACAATTCCCAGTTTGTATTCCTGTGATTTCTGAAGGTTTCGCTTTTTGTACGGGCTGAGAATTTTACCTGAAATCCTACATACCTATGGTCAGAGAACGAGGGTGTACTAAGCACCTCCCAATTCTGTACTCCGATTCCCCCACTAGTGTGGAGTGTTATGTCAAGGACGTTCTTCGAGGTAGGGCCAATATAAGTTGGTTCCTCACCCCGGTTAGCTATATCTAAATTACTTATTAATATAAAGTTTAGTAAAGACTCACCCCTTTCGTTGGTATCTCCACTCCCCCATACTGTGTTGTGCGCATTGGCATCCGCGCCTATGATGAGTGGGCGTTTCGCCTTCTCGGCCTCTCCCACCAACCTCCGGAGCTCGTTTGGTGGCGCCTCCTCGTCGTGAGGCATGTAACAAGATGCAAGGAGTATTGTGTCATCCTTGCCATCCTTCACAGCTACCACCGTCAGATCATCTGAAGAGAAATTAAGATCAATATAAGAGTGTATACTTTTCTTTACCAGTATAGCTGTTCTTACCCTGTTTGTTGCACTCGGGATGTGCGTATAGTAAGTTTGCGACTTTAGTCCAGCTACCACGTTTCCCGACGCTATCCATGGCTCCTGGACTAACGCCGCATCGTAGCCGATCCTCTCTAAATTGAGGAGGAGCTCGGCAGAGGCGACCTTGCTTTTATGCAGATTTATTTGAAGAACCTTCACTGCAAGGATCAGGATTCTTTTCGGGGTCGGGTAGAATCTCCGGATCGCCCTTCTCGGTCTCCTGGAGCTTCAAGGTGGCCTCCAGGATCTCTCCCAGATCCTTCTCGACCTCTCGCTCCTCCAGCGTGTTAGCATTGTTATCGGCCAGGCTTCGCTTCTTCAGGCGAAGGTATACGCTACCTATGCCCTACGCCATCTTCCCGAACCTAGCGTATAGTATGTCTTCGGCCGGCTTGTTGATTTGGAGGATGTAATTTTGGCTGCCATCCTCCTTACAGGAGTTGGTGACCTTTAACACCCTCCAATCTCCCGTCGGCACGTCTGGGTTCTGTCTCTGCAGAAGCCGCAGCGCATTCTCCGGTTTTACCGTGCGGGGTATGAGCACCTTCGCTTTCGGTATGGATGGTATGCAGCTGCGGTCCACAACCTCCAAGACGGCGCCCTCCCACAGGCCTTGAAGCGGCGTAAAAGCTTCCTTTACCCATAGTAGAGAGGGATCGTCGTTGCATTTTATTATTTTCACCCCATTTAGCCACCCCGCACCATCGAAAGTTGGCATGGTCGTGGTGGGGTCCCCATCCATTTTTGCGACAAGCGCATCCAGCAGCTTATGCTCTACTGCTCCCCAGCGCTCCTGAGAGATTTGTCCCAGCGGATTGCTCCGGTCTATGAGTGCCACGATAAGGTGTCTTCTGGCTATCTCACTGGCCATTGCCGCCGCTCTCGATGTAGTCGGTCTCTCTAGATCGAGCCTGACGTTTGGCTTTGCAGCGTCGTCTCTGCGCCTCGATTTTTTGGCTGGCCTTGCTGTCTCGCTTTCAGCTGACCGCTGCCTTTTAGCCGCGATTCCTTCCTCTATCCGGTTTGCGAATCCCGGATCCGTGGCAGTGAATCGTGGCCTTGCCGCGTAGTACGCCCGGCCTTCCTCCATTTTCTCCTTAGCCCAAGCCAACCTTTCCTCCTCTTCCTTCGTCCGGTTGGACTTGCAGCTAAGTCTCTCGTGGACTTTGACCGCCGCCTTGTATATTGCTTTTGCCTTCAACCCCTCCTTACTGGGTTTTGCCCTAGGCCTTTTCTTTGATGCCGAACAAGCACCTTTGGCATCCCCCGGAGAGCGTAGCAAGGCCTCCTCTTCTTGCGTGCAAACGCTCTCACCGCTTTCGAGGTCCGAGTCTTCGTGGACTGTGGCACCCCTGCGCTGTAGCGTCGCTTTGGCGGTAACACTACAACCGCTGTGAACCGCTCCCTTCACAGCGGAGGTGTGGCCGCTGGCGACACAGCAAGTAGACTCGCTGTGCCCGCCGGTGGTAGTAGCCACTTCTCCCACCGACGTTTGGGCTGATATCCCAGCCCGCTCTTCTTCCTTTCTGGCCTCCATGATGAGTTTTTATGTCAGGGAACCTCTACCCCTAGCGTTTTATACCTACCGCCAGGTACCTCGTTAGCAATGGCAGAAGTAGGCATACACCCCCCTCCCCCAGTTTCATATGCAGAGCAAAGCACTAGGAAGAGAAGGATGGATACGTATTCCTGCCTTCGCTAGACGCCGCCTGCTCCCACCGCCAAGACCCGCTCTAGGTACTAGCCTAGGTGCTAAGCCATCGCGGTGACAGCAGCGACGCCCATTGCCCAGTCGGCACCCGCGGGGAGGATTTAGCTAAGAGGATTTTTGCCGACCTCGGAGCAATATTGGTCCAGAAACAAAAAAGACAATAGTTTCCACCCAGTAGCATATTTCTCAAAAAAGAACGTCAGAGGCCGAAAGCCGCTATCACAGTTTCGAATTGGAAACACTAGCAGTTATCTACGCGTTACCGAGGTCTAGAGTGTATCTGGAGGGCTTAAATTTCAAAATAGTAACGGATTGTAACTCACTAGCACAAACCCTTAATAAAAATCTAGTTAACAGTCAAATTGCAAAATGGGCGCTAGAGCTTGAAAGCTTCAACTACACAATATCCCACCGGGCAGGTACGAAAATGCCGCACGTAGATGCGTTAAGAAGAGCAAATTCTGACGGGATAGTAGCTGTAGTTGATAGCGAAGACATAGATTTCCAATTACAATTTATGCAAAATAGGGACAAAGAAATAACAGAATTGAAAAACCAACTGGAGAAGGAGAAACTTACTTACTTACTAACTTCGCGATGGAAAATGGGGTAGTTTTCAGAAAACATGGCAATCAGTTATTGCTATTTGTCCCTAAGGAGCTAGAAAGAGAACTTATAAGGTCAACACACGAGCAGTTGGGGCATCAAGGTGTCGACAAGTGCTATCAGAAACTTAAAACAAACCACTTAGGACCACTTCCGTCACTGCAATCAAGAAGGAAGCACATTTTAGTAATAATATATGCGTTCACTAAATACATTAAATTATAGCCAGTACTACCACTAGTACCAAAGAAGTAACAGCAGCCCTAAACAAATATTTTGAATACTACAGCCGACAGTTCTTTTACGTCCAAATAATTCAAAGAATACTTTGGCGACAGAAACATAACCCATATAAAAGTAGCAGTGCATTCGCCTCAAGCTAATGGTCAGGTAGAAAGAGTGAATCGAAGCCTAGTAGGCACGTTAACAAAACTGAGTGAACCTGTAGCCCATAGCGCCTGGGTAAAACAACTGCTGAAAATTTAGTTCGCATTTAATAATTCTGTTAATAGTTCAATAGGAATAACCCCAAGCCGAGCCCTTTATGGTGTAAATCAAAGAGGTGAAACCTTAGATAGACTAACATAATAACTAGACGAGCATATTCTAGCCCCAGCTAGGAAGGGACCTAGAGTCAATACGAAACACCGCAGGAGAGCGTGTTAGGAAGGCTCAGGAGTACAACTTACTGCGTAGTGAACAGAGGAGCGGCAGGACAGAGGAGTTTGAAATAGGGGACTTTGTCGTTATTAAGAACGTAGGCAATACCGTAGAGCCTTTTGCCAAAATTTAACGGCCCATACGTTATCCACAAGAAACTCCCCAACGATCACTACGTAGTTAAGGACATAGAAAATGGGCAGATAACTCAAATCCCGTACGATGGTGTAATCGAATCCCGAAACATTAAAAAATGGAAAACGAAAGAAAGCGATACTTAACCATTGGTAAACAATTTGCATATACTAGAGATAAGAATAACTGTGTGCGGTAATCTATGTGATCGAGGCCGATCACACTTTGTCAGATTGGCTAAGCTGTAGTAGATTAATATGAAGTGTGTAAACACAGTATTATAATTACTCTGGTAACAATATGGCAACACTGATATTGTCTATCGTAAAATATGTGCATGGTCAGGGGCGGCGGAAGATGTGGGTATGGTGGGTAGTACTACCCAGCTGAAATTTTTAAAAGTGGGTAATTACCCACCTGAAAATTTTGTAGAAAAAAATAAGTCCAATTGAAAATCCTGTATTTACCACACCAGAAGAATATTTTCGGAAGATGTATTATGAAATTTTTGACCAAGTTGTTTGCTCCCTGACAAGTAGATTTGATACTAAATCGGCAACGTTTTATAAAACTTAAGAAAAGTTCATTCTTGGTGAGACAGTGGATTTGAAGAAAATATCAATGCAAACTCAATAGCGATAAAGATATGGCGCACAGAGCAAAATTCAGAATCTGTGAAAGATGTGCAATTTTTGCGGAAAACGAATTGTTTGTGCGACTTGTTTCTGTATATGTACGCTCCATTAGATTACTTGTTACAATTCCAGGGTCATCATGCTCTAACGAGAGGCGCTTTTCTGTTTTGCGTAGGGTGAAAAATTATTTGTAGCAAGGGTTGACTTTAGTGTACATCGAAAAGTGTGTATTTTAGCAAAACTATAGCGAATTTTTTCATGAAACTTTACGAGGATGCTAAGAAACAGATATCGTTACATAAATTCTCACTATTTTCACTTTGTTAATACTAGCATTTAATTAATTTGTTCTTTAAATTGTTTGCACTTCCACTAGCCAATTTTCATATAAAAAGTGCCGCTAGGGTTCGAAATTTCAGACTTTGGTATCTATACTGAGTACTCATTCTGGCATCGAGCTCATGGTATCGATACTCTAAAAGTATCAGGAAAAAGTATCCATACCCATATCCATATCGGACTCATTAAAATACGTTTTTTGGGGTACTAAAATTATTTTATTCTTCAATCGTATATCTAGTTATTTCCTGAAATTAAAACAATAGACATTTAAAACATTTGATTTTTATTTCATTGCAGAACTTACTTTCACGTTAGAAGTAATTTTAATGTTAAATGTACATACATACATACATATATATATATATATATATACTTTCACGAATTTCAAATTTTTTTAAGAACTTTTGTAAACTTTGTGGGTATGCATTTCTGTAGCCTTTTAAATTTTTTGGTTTATGTTATGCAAGAGACTACACGAAACTTCAGTTTCTTTTAAGCGATGGGCAAAATTGAATGATAGTAATCCATATAAGCAAAGAAAATTGTGTTGCCAAAGGAAGAAAAAATTTAAAAAGTGTGTTTTTTAAAAAGCATTCGATACTGCGAGTACTTTGCAAAGTATCGAGTAAAATCCCCAAATAAGGTATCGAGTATTAAAGTACTCATTTTTATACCCTCAGTATCGATGCTTACTCAATATCGATAGTATCGTTCGAACCCTAAGTGCAGCTATCACTTATATTTTCATAGATATGAGTGCTTGTAACCGAACATTTTGTAACAAGCTAATTTTGTTACCAACAATTGTCACCACTTCTTGCAACCGCAATTCTATTTACCTTGGTAACGTTTTAATTTATTCAGCAATTCAGCTATGGAGTTTTGTGTAAATTCTGGTGTTGCATATTTCACGGGGCAATACTTTGTTACCTGCTCATGGGATGGTAACAAAATTTACCGGTTACAAGAGTGTGGAGAATACGAAAAGGGTTTAAAAATTGACAGTAACTTTACTAACCGGTAACAAAATTTTTGTTGCCAACGCAGAATAGGCCTGTAAATGTATATTTTTTAACAATATAAAACGCGTTTAATAATTTCACTACTTTTGTTCAACTAAGTAAACAAGCAAACAAATCAAAATGGCTGTAATGGTGAATAGAAAGGTGCTTCCAGATGTTCGAAAATTAAATACACGAAAATGAAGGGATGTTCAACAATCTACTTTTGCTTCACAATTATCTCGATAACATTAGGGAATAAATTAGTATAATGTGTTTATTTTTTTAAATATGTTAAACAGTGAGCTCTACGTAAAAGGTGCTCAGCCCTTCTTCGGCAACACAGAAAGGAGAATTCGGAACAAGTAAAAAATACCCACCGTTTCGCTAGAAAAAACGGAGTCGATAGAGCTTTTTGAGCTGATTATAACGGTACTAAAATTTACTTGCAGAAATTAAAATTAAGCGAGATATCGAAGGTCAAAGATCGAAATTTGCTTTTTGAAAAACCACAATATCTCAAAATCTAGTAAAGCGTTTGTAAAAGATAATATATAATTTTAAAGGAAATTAATACACCTTTCTTTTGGTCTGCATTCCTTATGCCTTGCATTTCTAATTTCGGTAAAAGTGCACTTTAGATGAACTCCAACTCCTTTTTGCGTAGGCGGCCTTCGGCCGCACTTAGGAATTATAACCCTCAGGCAGTAGAATTCTCTTTTGTAGAGACCAACTTTCATTTACTCCATTATTTGCATCAAATTCATCATAACATGGTGCGAAAAGTGCAAAGTGCAAGTGTTTTTTGCGAATAACTCTTAAATTAATTAAAAATCTTAATGCCCCCGGATTGTTATTGTTCGCCTTAAAACGCGTCGATTGATACCACTCTCGATTTGTTCCGTCCATTTTGACGTGGTTCCCGTAAAGTGCACTACTACCCTAATTTCTGATAAAAATTGGTTTTTACAAAAAATATATGAAAAAATTCCATTTAAACTGCTTTTTCCAAAACTAGCCTTATTAGGATAGTGTTGTCGTTCTTTTGGTATAAAGAAAATTAATTTCCCTTTCGTTTGATGGGCGTATGTCAATACCCAAGTTCTCGGTGCAAATAAATTTTATAGCAAAGAAGAGAGGCTGAACACCTTTTGCAGAAAACACCTTTCTGCGTAGGCGGCCTGCGGCCGCGCTTAGAGATTATAACCCGCACCAAGTAGAATACTCGGTAAAAGTGCACTTTAGCTTACAGGGCCAAAATGGGCGAAAAATTTCGAAAGTGGTATCAATCGACGCGTTTTAACGCCAATAATAATCATCCGACGGCGGAGATTAACTTTTTTAATTAATTAAAGAGTTAGGGGAAACTTTCCAATATGGGCGTTCATTAAAGGGGCGGTGGCCGAAGTGGGAGTGGGCGTAGCACCTCCAACCCAAAATTCTGCGATATTACTTTTTGACATTATTTTATCATTTGACAGCACCAACCTCGTTGTTCAATTGCAACCCTTGCATGTTTACTACTTCTTTCAATCTTTTGTCGTGGTTAAATTAACAAAATAGCCTATTACCTAAAATAAAATGGTGATGTGCGGTAAAAGAGTTTACAATTAAGTCACATTTATCTATTTTGGATAATGAAATCGATGAAATTTGCATCAACATATTTGGTGAATTTCGCAACTTTAACAACAAATTACTTAAAAACTATAAGAGTGCGCGCGGTGGGGTCTTCACCTTTGCAATCAAAAAACCCCCTTTAACCCCCGCCTCCACAGGCAAAAGTTTTTGCCCAACAACTGTCATTTTTATTGCCTGATATAAATTTTATCGGAGGCAATATTTATGCGTGGGGTGTCTTGATAAAAGCATTTGTAAGATGCCTATTTTTGCGGGATTTAATAACTTAAAAAATTTAGAAAATGTGCTCTTTCACATACAAATACATAATAACAAATGTTTTAATAGAAAACAGCTAAATTTTCGCTTTTATATTCATCAATATCAGTAATGTTGCCGCCACGAACTTATTGTGCAAATGAAAATGTAGCTGTCAAAGTACCAAATTGCTGGCAATATTTATCAAGATATAAATGCTCAGATAATTATTGCTTGCCAGGAGGAAAATGCGGTCTCCATTGGCAAAATTTTATTTGATAACACTATCAAGTTAAAAACTTTTTCCTGCGGAGACAGCAAGTAAGGAGACTCCACGTACAAAAGTACTTAGAGAGTTTGGCTTCACTACATACTAGATACAAAAGTACTTAGTACTAAATAAGCGCTACTTATTGATTAAATACTAAATAGCAAGCTTAGTAAAAAAAAAGCGTATTAATAAAGAATTTTAAGATGTTCGGTACTATTTCGGGTCATTGGACTACTTCTGAATTTTCCGGGCTGTTTCGGAATCGAAATTATCGAGACTATTCAATATTTTCTGAACTACTTCGGGTCTTTGGGACTACTTTGGGATTTTCGGAACTACTTCGTCATTTTCGTGATTACTTCAGGATTTTCGAAATTCTCGGGACTATTTCGTGATTTTTGGGACTATTTCAGGAATTTTGGATTTTGGGATTTTCAGTTTGAGTTCAAGTGAGTTGAGGTGAGTTCAAGTGAACCGAGTTAAAGTAAGGTGAGCTAAGGGGAATTGAGTTGAGTTGAGGAAAGGTGAGTTGATGTTAGTTGTGGTGATTTAAGATGAAATGAGTTGAAGTATGGTGAGTTGAGACGAGTAAGGTATAGGAAGGTATTTAGTATTTGCCATCCATTAAGCACATTATTTCTTTAGCGGAAGTATTTCGCATATCTATGTAAACTACCTGAGTACTTTAGATCAGAGTATTTAGCCTGGTACTTTAGTATATAGCAACTACTAAGTACCTGAGTATTTTTAGTTGATTATTTAGAAACCCCGAATTATTAAGTGTGTATTTGGGTTTTTATACTAGTACTTTAACTAAAAATTACTTAAGTTTGTCCATCATAGAAAATGCAATGAAGTAAAATAAACTTTTAAGGAACAGAAAGTATTATTTTTTTATTTAATATTATTTTATTTTAACTAAATTTCAATTCGACACGGTTAAAAATATAGTTATTGTTATACATACATATATGTATGTACATATTTATTTAAATCTACTTATGTTTTGACAAATATATATATATATTTCTGTTTAATTTTACATACTGATAAGTACCTAATTATCACTGTCAATATTAAAATCAAGTTCAAGGCGCGATTGTCGGAACATTTTCTACTCTGCAATTAACAAACTTTACTTATGAGAAACAAAATCCCGAAGCACTTCCCTCAGTATACTTTGCATACCTACCTGAACTCGGTTGTATTTTAAACACAAAATAAAGTGTAAGTTAAATTATAAAAAACACAAACAATCAAACAAAATTCCATCCCGAACAGATAGCCCCCCTATTATGAATTCATACGATGCACGATAAACGCTTGCATTGCTTGCAGAACTGATTTCATACGATACGCTTGCAAGCGTTTACCGTATATCGTATGAAAATTCATAATAGGGGGGTAAGCTAAAAACTATGTACAAGAGTTAAAGCGAGTGATTTATTATTTATAATTAAAAATAAAGCACTTTTGACGGCTCTTTGATAAATGGCCCGGTTATTTTCGGTATCTGGTGTTTTTCAATAAAATTCTGAAAAAGGGCGTTATTCAATCAAATTCTGAAGTAGGGCGTTCTGGAAAAGCTCTCTAAGGTGGGACGTTTTCCAACTGGCTGCCGAAATAGGTCGATCTTCCAATGAGCCATCGATATGTGATATTTCTCATAAGTGAGATTTAAAATTTTTGTTCACGGACATAAACTAATAGCAAGTACTTTTCTAGCTTTGATCACGCATAAATGTGCGTATTGATATTTTTAAGCATGCATATACATATGAGAGTGACAAAAATCTAAAAATTTTGGTTTCTCAAATGGCATACGATAAATTAGCCTACGCTCATTTAGTTCTCTTACATTAATGTATTTTTTTATGTACGTTTGCCTTTGTTGTTTTTTTCATACATGTTTGACATATATTTAATACTTCTACATGGGCAGGAACCTATCTGAGCAATGTGTTTGAATTCAGCAATCAAAGGGAGATAGTTTTGAGCCAAATGTACGGTTTGCGCATGCGCACGTTTTCCATGTATTAGTATCTGTGAATATATGCGACAAATACATTCAAGTGAATTTGACGTATCCTCAGTAGCGCTTGAAAATAAAGGGGATTATTTTACTCTGGGGTGGTTATGCCCCGATGTTTGCTTATAAAAACTGAAACTTTGTGAGAAAGTATTAAAATTTTATTTTAAATTAAAAACCCAATTTGAAAAATTTTAAAATTATTACCAATTTATTATTTTCGAATGTTTAACTCAAACATATATCTCCATTTTTCACTTAGTAAAGATTTACTCACTATTCAGTTAGAAAGAATAAGTAACTATATTAACTCACTCAAAATTGTAGTGGTCTTTATATAATGTTGGCAATGTTCATTTGAAATTTTTTCGCTAATTTTATTTTATTTGTTAAAGGTAAGCTCATTATCTAAAAAAACTATATAAATTCCTAACTTTGTGAAAAAAAATCAAAAAAGTTTTATTAGAATTGCAACCTTGTTGAAATTTCTGCATATTATCTGCGTACCAAAATGCGCATGTAAAGCTATTTTATTTAATTAATCTCTCTTCTCACATAAAAAGCGTCAGTGCGACATTTCTATAAATTAATTTATTATAAAATTCATGAAGTTAAAAGTAAACTAAAAATTCCCCGTAATTTTCTTTTAACGTTCCGCCACTGCTATTTGTTTTGGATTCAAGTGTAATTTTTTACATACGATAACACGGTTTTCCTTTTCTTTTTTTATATATCTGTACTGTAATGTTTGCTGACTGCACTTGTAGATACTGCCAATATAGAAGTATTACATGTATGATGTTTGAGAGACTTGAAAAGATTTAGCTTTAGAAAAAAATTAAAAACATTAAATGGGACATATCAATGGGTGGTCCAAAAATGCATGTAGAAAAGTAAAGACGAAATTTTTATTCTCTCACCCCAAGAATTGTTCTATACCGAAAACAAGTAGAGGTCGCTCAAAGCGCTGTTGTTGGTGTAGCGGCTACAACAACCTCGCCCAGATCGGTTAGTCCCTCAGTCGTTGTCGTCAAGCTCTACTAGCATCCTGTCGCTGTCCTGAGTACAGTGTTCTGGCAAGTCTGCAGCTTCATCCACTGCGTCCTACTGGCCCCCGGTGACCACACGGGCGCTGCATAATTCAGAACCGGCCGTCCAATTGCCTTGTACGTTGCCAGCAACGTTTCTTTGCCTTTGCCCCAGGTGCTGCCGACTAGCGACTTGAGGACCTTGTTGCTGCTTTGTACTCTGTTGATAATTGCGGTTGTATGCCCCTAGAAGGAGAGCAGACTATCGAAGGTTACTCCGAGTATCTTCGGGTTGTTCACCGTCGAAATTGGTGTATCAGCGACGTGAATTCCCAGTTGTAGTCTGACCTCCTTCGTCCAGGTGGTAAAAAGTGTGGCGGAGGATTTTGTAGGGGCGAGGGTTAAAGCATAAACATACGGCTGCGTTGATCCGGATCAACTCGTTAATTCGGAATTATCTCGGGAATTAACTGCAGTTGATCCGGATTAAGTCCTAGAGTTAATTCCCAAACTTAACTCGGATCAAGGGAATTTTCGATGACAACACTGACCAAAACTCAGAGAGCGTAGAATACAGGAAAAATGCAAAATTAGCATGGACATATACCTTTTCATCGGTAATGCAGTCACTAATACTAATTCAAATAGGAATCCAAGTTAAAATGAATAAAAACTTATTTCGGTGACTGCATTACCGACGACAGGGTGGATGTGTATGCTAGTTTTGCAGTTTCTTTGTGTTCTACGCTAACTGAGCAAATAAAGCAACCGAGCCCTTCATCCGCGGCAGCCGAGTGGTGAGAGCTGCGTACCACAAGCCTGTAGTCCCAGGTTCGATCCTCGGTTGGAGCGATTGCCAAAAAATTTTGTTTTTATTATTTCTTTTATTTTTCTAAATATGCCAGATTAGACGTGTGGCCGTGTCGAACGATGGACTGTAATTGTTTTTACAGAATTAGCATAGAATGTACAAAAGGTAATTTCTAGTCGCGTTATATGTATGTATATCCGTACGTATATATGTACATATGTTCGTGTGTATGTACATATGTACTTATGTATGTACATATGTACGTATGGATGTACATATGTACATACATATTTGCATAGGTAACCAGTTATTATTTTTCTACCCAGGCCGCTAGCGGTCGTAGTCGTAGTTGGTCGTAGGTGGCGTGAGTTCCGCTGCTTGGCGTTGGTATAGAACTCGATGTTAAGGTGGATGTCACGCGCAAGAGTGAGGTGGGGGTGCGATGAAAGAGTGCGCTTGAAACTCCCTTCGAAGAGAGTGAGGGGGTGATGACAACGAAGATGCGAAGAGTGTGTGAGATGACGTAGCGTTTCGCCCAACGATAATAAAGGGTGCGACAAATATCAACGATGGTAAAAGGTGCGACACTAGTTGCCGTCCCTGAACATCCTCCCCCTTGAAAGCCTTGCTTTCAACAATTACTCCTGTTCTGTAGGTGATTCGATAGGCAGCTTGCAAATCTTGGCAACTGCTCGTTTATGAGTCCCATCGGCAGTCCGTACTACGACGACTCGTACCATGCTGTTATCACCTGCCACTGTTTCTACAATGCGTCCCAATGGCCATTTCAATGGTGGGGTATTCTCGTCCCTTACGAGCACCAAATCATTAACCCTTACGTTTTCTCGGGCTATTCGCCATTTCGTTCGCACTTGCAACTCCCTTAAATATTCAGCTTGCCATCGCTGCCAAAACTGCTGCTGTAATGCCTNGCTCGTTTATGAGTCCCATCGGCAGTCCGTACTACGACGACTCGTACCATGCCGTCATCACCTGCCACTGTTTCTACAATGCGTCCCAATGGCCATTTCAATGGTGGGGTATTCTCGCCCCTTACGAGCATCAAATCATTAACCCTTACGTTTTCTCGGGCTATTCGCCATTTCGTTCGCACTTGCAACTCCCTTAAATATTCAGCTTGCCATCGCTGCCAAAACTGCTGCTGTAATGCCTTGAAACCTTTTCAGCTTACCCATATTGATGTGTGATAAAGATGGCTCTGGAAACTTTGACCTATCAAAAAATGTGCTGGAGTTAAGGCACGAAGATCATCTGGGCTGCTCGACAATGGTGTGAGGGGTCGGCTATTGATCATGGCTTCGGCTTGGCGACAAACCGTGTGTAGCTCATCGAAGCATAGAATATTTGTTCCAACTGTACGACGTAGGTAGAATTTGGCTTGCTTCACAGCGCCTTCCCATAGCTCCCCAAAGTGAGGCGAACGTGGGGGAATAAACTTCCAAATTATCCCCTCCTCAACCATGAAGCCCTCAACCGCAGCGATGTGTTGTTGGGATTTGAATGATGTCAGCATCTCTTTAAGCTCGCGATTCGCTCGTACAAAATTTGTCGCATTATCGGAAAACATCGTATGGCATCTACCACGACGGGCGATAAAGCGCTTTAAAGCAGCTATGAACGCCATGGTAGTCAAGTCAGGAACAAGCTCAAGATGGACTGCTTTCGTTGTAAAGCAAATGAATACAGCAATGTATACCTTGACAGGGCCCTTACCTCGTACGCGTTGTGTGATGAGAAAAGGTCCACAATAATCGATGCCCGTTACCGCAAATGGATGTGACGGTTCAACTCGCTCCCGTGGCAGCGCTCCCATGAGTTGCTCTTGAAGCTGTGGCTTATTGCGATAACATAAAGTACAACGGTGTACTACTTGCCTTATTATGCTGCGAGCATTTATGACCCAGAATTTGTCTCTTACGATGCTCAGCAGCGTTTGGCACCCAGCGTGCGAATGACGACGATGAAGGTGTTCGATGATAGTGCGAACGAATGGGTGTGACCTCGGTAGTACAATGGGGTACTTAGCGTCGAATGGCAGTGATGAATTGGTGATTCTCCCCCCAACGCGAATTATCTGGTTGTGTAGAAAGGGCGAGAGTAGATTTAAACTAGACTGTGGACTCACTCTGCCTTTNTGAAACCTTTTCAGCTTACCCATATTGATGTGTGATAAAGATGGCTCTGGAAACTTTGACCAATCAAAAAATGTGCTGGAGTTAAGGCACGAAGATCATCTGGGCTGCTCGACAATGGTGTGAGGGGTCGGCTATTGATCATGGCTTCGGCTTGGCAACAAACCGTGTGTAGCTCATCGAAGCATAGAATATTTGTTCCAACTGTACGACGTAGGTAGAATTTGGCTTGCTTCACAGCGCCTTCCCATAGCCCCCCAAAGTGAGGCGAACGTGGGGGAATAAACTTCCAAATTATCCCCTCCTCAACCATGAAGCCCTCAACCGCAGCGATGTGTTGTTGGGATTTGAATGATGTCAGCATCTCTTTAAGCTCGCGATTCGCTCGTACAAAATTTGTCGCATTATCGGAAAACATCGTATGGCATCTACCACGACGGGCGATAAAGCGCTTTAAAGCAGCTATGAACGCCATGGTAGTCAAGTCAGGAACAAGCTCAAGATGGACTGCTTTCGTTGTAAAGCAAATGAATACAGCAATGTATACCTTGACAGGGCCCTTACCTCGTACGCGTTGTGTGATGTGAAAAGGTCCACAATAATCGATGCCCGTTACCGCAAATGGATGTGACGGTTCAACTCGCTCCCGTGGCAGCGCTCCCATGAGTTGCTCTTGAAGCTGTGGCTTATTGCGATAACATAAAGTACAACGGTGTACTACTTGCCTTATTATGCTGCGAGCATTTATGACCCAGAATTTGTCTCTTACGATGCTCAGCAGCGTTTGGCACCCAGCGTGCGAATGACGACGATGAAGGTGTTCGATGATAGTGCGAACGAATGGGTGTGACCTCGGTAGTACAATGGGGTACTTAGCGTCGAATGGCAGTGATGAATTGGTGATTCTCCCCCCAACGCGAATTATCTGGTTGTGTAGAAAGGGCGAGAGTAGATTTAAACTAGACTGTGGACTCACTCTGCCTTTCTGAAGCGCCTTGTATTCTTAAGGAAAGTATTGTTGCTGAAGGTAGCGAAGAACTAGCATCAAAGAGTCGTTCAATTCCGGAGTGATTATGGCGCCAGGCTCAGTTGGTAATTTGCGAAGTTTGTCGAGGAAACGTTGAACGTAAGCAAATATTCGAAGAAGCTTAAAATAATTTTTTTACGAATTTGTGTTCAGCAACGATGTCTTCAACCTGCGTTATTAAAAGGGTGTGGTGTTGCTTGCGCTGCTCTGGCATATTAATAATGGCCTTCATTGGACTGGAAGGCCCGTGCTGTTGTTGTAATTGNTCTTTAAGCTCGCGATTCGCTCGTACAAAATTTGTCGCATTATCGGAAAACATCGTATGGCATCTACCACGACGGGCGATAAAGCGCTTTAAAGCAGCTATGAACGCCATGGTAGTCAAGTCAGGAACAAGCTCAAGATGGACTGCTTTCGTTGTAAAGCAAATGAATACAGCAATGTATACCTTGACAGGGCCCTTACCTCGTACGCGTTGTGTGATGTGAAAAGGTCCACAATAATCGATGCCCGTTACCGCAAATGGATGTGACGGTTCAACTCGCTCCCGTGGCAGCGCTCCCATGAGTTGCTCTTGAAGCTGTGGCTTATTGCGATAACATAAAGTACAACGGTGTACTACTTGCCTTATTATGCTGCGAGCATTTATGACCCAGAATTTGTCTCTTACGATGCTCAGCAGCGTTTGGCACCCAGCGTGCGAATGACGACGATGAAGGTGTTCGATGATAGTGCGAACGAATGGGTGTGACCTCGGTAGTACAATGGGGTACTTAGCGTCGAATGGCAGTGATGAATTGGTGATTCTCCCCCCAACGCGAATTATCTGGTTGTGTAGAAAGGGCGAGAGTAGATTTAAACTAGACTGTGGACTCACTCTGCCTTTCTGAAGCGCCTTGTATTCTTAAGGAAAGTATTGTTGCTGAAGGTAGCGAAGAACTAGCATCAAAGAGTCGTTCAATTCCGGAGTGATTATGGCGCCAGGCTCAGTTGGTAATTTGCGAAGTTTGTCGAGGAAACGTTGAACGTAAGCAAATATTCGAAGAAGCTTAAAATAATTTTTTTACGAATTTGTGTTCAGCAACGATGTCTTCAACCTGCGTTATTAAAAGGGTGTGGTGTTGCTTGCGCTGCTCTGGCATATTAATAATGGCCTTCATTGGACTGGAAGGCCCGTGCTGTTGTTGTAATTGTATAAATTGTGGTCCGTGGAACCACAACTGGTTGTTGATGAGGTTGTGCACCGTCACTCCCCGCGACACTAAGTCAGCAGGGTTTTCCGAAGACGATACATGACGTCAAGTGTATCCCGCTGTGATCTGCTGTATTCTTGCTACCCTATTAGCTACAAGTGTAGTCCAACGCGATGGTTCACCCTGTATCCACGACAGGGCAATCGTGGAGTCAGGCCAGCAGTATATGTTGCGTGCATTAATAGTGAGTGTGGCTACCAATGATTCCAGTAATTCTGACAACAACAGAGCAGCGCATAATTCTAATTTTGGCAGGGTGGTCTCTTTAGTGGGCGCTACTCTTGACTTTGCCGCGATAAGCGATGAATGTGGGCCTCCATCAGCGTTAGAAACAGCATATACGCACGCTCCGTAAGCCTTGGTACTCGCATCTGCAAAGGCATGCAATTTAGTGCTAGAGTTAAAACATACGAACCTTGGAAGATGAATTTTTTCGATGAAGGTGAGTTGGTTACATATATCGGCCCATTGTGTTTGAATCGCCAGAGGTACACTTTCGTCCCAGGTTAAGCGCAATTTCCATAATTCTTGCATCATTATTTTGCATGGGACGATGATGGGGTTTATAAGGCCGAGTGGGTCAAAGAAGCTGGCTATTTGCGAGAGTATCATACGCTTGCTGGCCTTCTGCAGCCGTTTCTGAGACGGTGTGTATGAAAAAAAGAAACAATCGGTAGCAGGCGACCACTTTAATCCTAACGTTTTGATGTGTCAATGTTTTCAACGTTTATTACGGGTTCCTTGTCCGTCTCTGAAACATCGTCGATAATGCTCTGATGATTTTCTGCAAATTTTCGAAGAGGGAACCCTCCCTTGGCGAGTAAATCGATGACTTCCCTTTTGATTGCTTTGACTTCTTCAATTGTGGCGCCCCCTGTCATCAGATTGTCGACATAGAAGTCTCGCAGACTGACAGTAGCTCCAATTGGGTGGGTGGAGATGTTGTCGAAAGCCAATTACTGTAGACATCTCACTGCCAAAAACGGAGCACAACTAGTTCCGTATGTTACTGTCTGTGGCTGATAGGTGGTCACCGGCTCGCTTGGAGAATTTCGCCATAAGATGCATTGCCATTTCGCATCTCTTTCATCGACCATAATTTGCCGGTACATTTTCGTTATGTCGGCCATTAAAACATAACGATGTGTGCGAAAACGAAGCAATATTGTAAATATATTGTCTTGTAATGTCGGACCAACGCGGAGAATTTGGTTGAGGGCAATGCCGTTGTCGGTACGGCAAGAGGCGTCAAACACAACACGTAGCCTTGTAGTCGAACTGTCCGCCTTGGTAACGCAGTGGTGTGGGATGTACGTACCTACTTTCGATGACAATTCGCTTGGTGAAATCTTGACCATGTGTTGTAAATCGATGTACTCCTGTATGAAGTTCTTGTATTCGGCCCCGGTCGGATTATTTATCAGGATTCCTTTTTCCACTGATAAAAATCGACGACGGGCGATATCGTATGATTGCCCTAGTTTGCTCGGGTTGGTGGAAAATGGAAGGCACACAATGAATTTGTTGGTCTCTGGGCAACGTCTTGTTGTTTGCGTAAAGTAGTGTTCGCATTCTTGTTCCTCAGCGGTACGCATTGTTGATTTTTGTTGGTATTTGTCTTCCAAATTCCAGAACTTCTCTAAGAGAGTGTCCAATGTCGGTTGCGAATGCATGGTGAGCGAGATATAACTTGATGTGTGTGATGAAAATGGTGGAGGTAACGGCGACGATGATATTGGCGACGACGATGATGTTGGTGATGACGATGATGTTGGCGATGACGATGTTAGCGGCGAAGACAAGGATGATGATGTGATTAGTGACGACACTGAAAGCAGCGAAGATGAAGACGGCGATGAGTGTGATGTTATGGCTCCAGCGACGATCCAACCCAGTTGTGTTTTTTGGAGAGTCGGCAAGTGTTTGCTTAGTTTTATTTGACCCACTGATAGTATGTCAAAAAACAAACTCGCTCCGATGAGGATATCAATGGGTCCAGGATGATTAAATCGACTGTCGGCAAGGTTGATGTTGTTGGGAATACCCCAAGCGTTAATATTAATGCTCTGTTGCGGCTGGTTTGAAGAAATCGATGGCAATACAACAGCCTCTAGTACTGAAGAGAAACCAGATTGCAATGATTCGAATTTAATCGTTACAATGTGATGTGACATTGTAGTCACAGCACCAATTCCGCATATTTCTACATTTGCCTTAGTGCGAGGAAGCTTGAGTATCTGAGCCATATGCTCGGTTATGAAATTCACTGAGAGGCTGAGTCAAGGAGTGCCCGAGCCGTTATCTTAGTAGTGTGCATGTTGCTCAGCTGTACTAAAGCTGTTGCGAGAATGACGTCACTATGGCAATTGTGAATATGAAGCGAAGCTGATGATGGAGATGCAACCTCCTTTGTTTCCTGACGTTGGGACCCTGGTGTGTTACGATGTAAGAGCGTATGATGGCTGACCTTGCAATGTTGACATCTTCTGGATGATGGACAGTTGCTTGAAGAATGGTTCATGCCTAAGCAATTTAGACAGAGATGTTTTTGCTTGGCTAGTAAGAAACGTTTCATTGGGTCTAACGCCATAAATTTGCTGCAGCTGAATGCGTTGTGAGTCGCTTGCTCGTCGCACAAGTGGCACATCGAGCTTAGAGGTAAGCATATGTAGAACTATTCCATCTGCTATATGCGATTTTGATGCCAACGACTCCATGGCACGTAGACTGCCGTTGACTATATCGATAAACTCTCGTAAAGTGGATGCGGATGGCTTCACAACACGCTCAATTTCGAAAATCCTCTTTAAGTGTGATTGGAAAATTTAGCGTTTGTTGTCATACCGTGCTGTGAGTAGCTCGATAGCCTTTCGATAATTTATCGCTGTGACCTCTAGTGCCTGCACAAGGCGCGCTGCCTTGTCGGTTAAGCATGACCGAAGATACTGAAATTTTTCGATCTCTGATAGCTCGTTGTTGGTATGCACAAGCACGGAAAACATGTCGAAGAAACCTAGCCAATCTGCATGGTGGCCAGAAAATTTTGGTAATTGCAGCTTTGGTAAGTGGAACCTTGACTGCGACGTCGACGATAGAATGCGGGTGCTACTCAAGGTATCGGGTTCAGCAGCACGAAGCTGAGCGAGCCGCTCTATGATAGCGGATTTTACGACGAAATACGCTGTTTCACAATTGGTACGATGCATTCCTTCTAACTCGGATTCATCGAGTTCTTCAAGGTGCGACTGGATTGCTTCAAAATTGTCCANCCGTTGACTATATCGATAAACTCTCGCAAAGTGGATGCGGATGGCTTCACAACACGCTCAATTTCGAAAATCCTCTTTAAGTGTGATTGGAAAATTAAGCGTTTGTTGTCATACCGTGCTGTGAGTAGCTCGATAGCCTTTCGATAAGTTATCGCTGTGACCTCTAGTGCCTGCACAAGGCGCGCTGCCTTGTCGGTTAAGCATGACCGAAGATACTGAAATTTTTCGATCTCTGATAGCTCGTTGTTGGTATGCACAAGCACGGAAAACATGTCGAAGAAACCTAGCCAATCTGCATGGTGGCCAGAAAATTTTGGTAATTGCAGCTTTGGTNATATCGAACAATTGTCAGCATATGAGACTATCGAGACTCCCTCGTTCCCACGACAGTCGGGTCTACGTAACCGGAACGACCCAGATTTATATCTGGCCAAGGACTGTCACTCCAGCAACACTCCCCAAAATCTCTTTGGGGAATTTGTATGCTGTTACAACAACAACA
>NW_016157166.1:398141-437022 GCF_001687245.7 Rhagoletis zephyria | reverse complement strand
ATGATAGCGGATTTTACGACGAAATACGCTGTTTCACAATTGGTACGATGCATTCCTTCTAACTCGGATTCATCGAGTTCTTCAAGGTGCGACTGGATTGCTTCAAAATTGTCCATTTGACGATGCAACATCTCGAGCTTGACCTTGAGCATCGGTTCAGCCATTGTACTTAGTTCCGCTAAGTTCATGCGAGAACTTTCGAGACGCTGCAAAAGTAATTCCCGCTGTCGAACCTTAACGCGAATGTTATTCGACACAGCTGGCTGTGCGGGCGTTGATTCGCCATCAATCGCTTGAAATTCCACGTTGCCGTACATTATTAAATTGAAACAATTAACGCGGAGCCGGTGTTTAATATCCGGCTCGAAGGACCTTTATGTTGGGGCACAAAGCGTTTTTTGTTGCCCTTCGAAAGAAATTAAAACAACGTTGATGTGCTTAACTAATAATGACCTTTATTAAGAAATCAAAATATGCCAGATTAGACGTGTGGCCGTGTCGAACGATGGACTGTAATTCGTTTTACAGAATTAGCATAGAATGTACAAAAGGTAATTTCTAGTCGCGTTATATGTATGTATATCCGTACGTATATATGTACATATGTTCGTGTGTATGTACATATGTACTTATCATACATCCATACGTACATATGTACATACATATTTGCATAGGTAACCAGTTATTATTTTTCTACCCAGGCCGCTAGCGGGCCATTATTTGCTATGTTGGGTGGTTGTTGTTGGTCGTAGGTAGCGTGAGTTCCGCTGCTTGGCGTTGGTATAGAACTCGTTGTTAAGGTGGATGTCATGCGCAAGAGTGAGGTGGGGGTGCGATGAAAGAGTGCGCTTGAAACTCCCTTCGAAGAGAGTGAGGGGGTGATGACAACGAAGATGCGAAGAGTGTGTGAGATGACGTAGCGTTTCGCCCAACGATAATAAAGGGTGCGACAAATATCAACGATGGTAAAAAGTGCGACACTAGTTGCCGTCCCTGAACAAGTAGTTAATTAAAATTTTTAGAGTTTAATTTTACTAAAAAGTCAAAAACAACTAAATAAAAACAACTTAAAAAAATGTAGAAGTTATAATTGAATCAATAAAAAAAATTAAATGAATATTCTACTGGCCGTGTGACTCGAACCTACGACCCCGCGGCTCGTTAATCCGCATTACTGCCGTCTGTCAAAGCACAATTTTGATCTGATCAATTACGGCGTTAATCAGGATCAACGTTGCCGTCTATCTATGCTTTTAGGCTCCGTGCAGTGAAGAAGCGAGAAAGCTCGGCGAGATAACCGTTTACTTTCGAGCACAAGTCATCAGTTCCATTCCCAGACGCCAATATCGAACAATTGTCAGCATATGAGACTATCGAGACTCCCTCGTTCCCACGACAGTCGGGTCTACGTAACCGGAACGACCCAGATTTATATCTGGCCAAGGACTGTCACTCCAGCAACACTCCCCAAAATGTCTTTGCTGCTACAACAACAACAACAACATCGAGACTCCCTCTGGTGATTGAGGGAGCTTTGAAATGTAAAAGTTAAACAGTAATGGGGAAAGGACACCATGCTGTGGAATCCCCTGTTTTATTTTCCTAGGTTTGCTCGATTTGTCTCCAAAAGTTACTGACGAGTGACGACCACTCAGATAATTCGCCGACCACCTTTTGAGTCCCTGTGGCAGAGAGGAGACCTCTACGTCTTCTGGTAGCGTTGAATGGCTGACAGTGTCGAACGCCTTAGACAGGTTCAGCGCTACTAGAATGGTTCTCTCACAGGGGCGGTTTCGGTTAGGCCACAAGTTATCTGAGTATTGATGGCGTTAAGTGCTGTTGTTGTGCTGTGCAATTTACGGAATACATGCTGATGCTTCGCTGGGGTTAGGTGGTTCGTAAAATGCGGGAGCTGCAAGGGGTCTAGTGCCTTCGCTACCAGGTAAAGGAGGATTATCGGACGATAAGACTCTCCTTTGTTGGCTGGTTTCCCCGGTTTGAGCAGTGGGACCACTCTTCCCATCTTCCAGATGTCTGGAATGACGAGAGTGGCCATTGACAGATTGAGGACCTTCATTAGGTATGCTACCCCCGCAGGACTTAAATTTTTTAGTATCAACATGCATATTCCGTCGGGTCCAATGGCTTTGGATGCTTTCGCCTACCCGATGGCTTACTTCACCGCTGGTGAAAACAAGGGGCGCACAAGATTTTGGCAGTTTGTGCAGCCTTCTGCTCACTCGACGTTTGGCTTTATCCACCGGAGAATGCAAAATGAACTACCGGCTAAAGTAGCTCGCGCATCGCTCCGGGTCCGACGAAGCGTGGCCACCAAAGTCTATTTCAACTCTGTCGTCACGCTTCGTCGAGTTGGACAATGATCTCACTGTTGACCAAAGCTTACTCACACTAGAGGCGTAGTTGCAGGTCTTCAGATGCTCTTCCCATTTCTTCCGCTTATGTACGTTCACAAGTTGCCGAATTTCCGAGTTGAGATCCCTGATACGGAGATTTTCGGGATCGGCATGACGGAGGTTGTCACGCTCATCGGCTAGGACAGCCGCTTCAGCAGGAAAATTCGGAGGGGGTCCGAGATGCATCCCGCTGGGACGAAGCGGGCTGCAGCAGCAGTGACAACCCTGCGGAATCTACGCTCACTTACGTGAACGTCGGTTGGTGTGGGTAGTACTGCGAAGGCGCTTTCAGTAACATCCGCGAAGCCTTTCCAATCATCTTTAGAAAAGTTGACATAGGTCCGTTGATCCGCGGAAGCAAAGTAGGCTGGTTTATCATTCGAGATGATTATGGGCATATGGTCTGATGCTAAAGTCAGCATAGGTCGCCATGATACGCTGTTTATGAGACCCATTGACTCTTGTTAGGTCTGGCGAGCTGGCGTTTGACCGGCTCGAATGCCAAAGATCGTGGTGCGCATTGAAGTCACCAACTACCATACGGTTTTCATCTCTCAGGAGCGCACTTATGTCAGGATGATATCCTGCCGGGCAGCAGGTGCCAGGGGGTATATATACGTTAAATATTTCGAGCTCGACATCGCCTGATCGGATAGCAAAACCCTGACACTCTAAGATGGTATCCCTGCGGTCGATGTCTGCTTCGATAAGACGGTGCGTGATGAACGCTAGGCCACCACCACGCGCTCACGATCTCGACGGTGGGAGTTGTATCCGGCGCAATTCATCAATGTTGAATTGACGTGCAGCGTCGTCTCTTGGACCGCAGCTACTAAAATTCCGTGCGACCCATGAAGACTGTGATCTCATCGATCTTGCTCTGAAGTCCGTTACAGTTATATTGTAAACTCTTCGTGTGCCTAGGGAGACTTATTGTAATGTGCAGTGTTAGTGACGCGTGTTGCCGGTCCGCCACATGGTGTGCTTGCTGCTGCTGGGGCTTTGCCCTTTGGCGTTAGTGGGCGGCGTCGCAGTCTTGAGCATGCCCTAAAGTGACAGCAGCCACGGCAAGTTTATCCTGGACTGACACACCGTGCAGATTGTCGGAGCAACTAGGAGTTGTTGGCGGTGGCGTGTGTGTGGTGGTGCAGTTGTGTCAGTGGTATTGTCTATTGTATTGTGTTCTGGTGCGGTTGTGTTTGTGTTGAGGTGCTCAGGCGGACTCTGTTGTGTTGTGTTGGAGGCAGCTCGATTAGCGCAGCACGGGGCCACGTGCGCATCGCATCTGCTTATGAGTCGTAAGGCCTAAGCAAACTCGGAGATGGCTCCACCCATTGCACGTGTTTCATCTGACGGAGGTCGAGTTGTGATGTAATCGTGTAACAACAGGTATATGTTTCTGATCCGGGGTTTGACTCAATGCCAGCCCTGAGCAGAAGTATGCGAAGAAGATGTAGCCCTATGGACGTACAACTTTTGAGGGATTTCGCCGACGTAAACGATGTTAGATCGCCGAAACAAGAGCCCTTGGTCGGGTAAAACCCGAGTCATTCCGGTACGGAGAACCGGCTGTTGTTAAAGCACTGAAAGTTTTACATGTATTTTATATGCAAAAAAAAAACAAGTTTTCGTAGAAATGGTATAGAATTTTTAAAAATCAATATTTTTCGATCGCAAAACTCTGTGTTCAAGAGATTCCCAATAATAATACCCAATTATTTATTTAACAATTTTTTCATAGTAACTATATTTTATAGGTCCGCCAAAACCCCAGAAAATGCAATGGGGGACCAATTAAAAATGGTTAAATAAACAATTGAGTATTTTTATTGGAAGTCTCTTGAAGAGAACCAGAGTTTTTTGATCGAAAAATAATGATTTTCAAGACTTCTATACCATTTCTAGGAAAAATAGTTTTTTCCCATGGAAACATTGAGCGACCTCTAAATATTTTTTAATTTCAAAATAAAAAAGGCAATCCCGTTTCAATATAGAACAGTCCTACGGGGTGAGAGCATTAAAATTCCTTTGCTTTGGTTTTGCTTTGACCGATCCAAAATTAGCGTTGAAAAGCCAAAACGGCTAGTAAAGTAAGCATTCTTAGTGTAGGTTACTGAAAAAGCAGAACCCTTCTCAGAAATACGCCAAGAACAGTAGTTCTGTGATACCATATGGAATACTAGTCCCTTTCGCTGCCATGAGTTTTACCGATGGTCTTATTTCCGCCTCTGAGATCCATGTAAGGATGTGTTTTAAATGGTTTGCCAATCATACACTGTTACGATGTTACGATTAAACTTGAGTTCCTAAATTTTTAAGGATTGTTAAATAATCGCTCAAATTTCAGTACAAAAAACCTTCTTATACAACAAACAGTATACAGTACTTGCGAAGGCAATTGATCTCTGTACTCTATTTAACAAGTGAACTCGCAAGTGAACTCGAAGACTTCTGTTATACAACTGAACTTTCGTTGCGCTGTAGCAGTGCCTTATACTGCGCTCGAACTCATGGGAACTCTAGAAGGTTCCTAGCGAAAGTTATCGAACATTCCATTTGACTTTTCTTGACGTCGAAGCTTCTACATCTTTTATCGCACATTCTGTCATCTCTTGTTGTTCGCTGATCGTCTCGATCAGACACACTTGCTGTTCCAAACGCTGTAAGCCATTCCAAGTGGACCACCTTAATCTCCTGTTAAACGTGACCAGAACACTGATCTTATCCAAGATTGACTACGCCTTGGCAATTTATGCCAACGGCGCAGCATCTGCAATAAAGATCTCCACACTATATCATGCCGCTAAATTAAAGTCAATTCAACCCCACTAAGAAACCTATTAAGTTCGAATATGCTATCTCCAAAGACTTAATAGGTACGTCCTAGCAGCAGTACGATGTGCAGGATTTACAGGAAAAGTTGTTTTCGCCATTAATAAGGTGTCGTACGGATGGTTCCGTGCGCAGAAGTGGAAAACTTTTGACTGCCATTCACAACGTCCGGATATTTATATCCACGTATCCTCTGGGTAGCAACCAAACACCCGTTTGGGAGCGAGCTAAAGTGAGAAAGCGTAAAACTTCGCGTGCGCTGGGTTTGGGTCCGCCACGCTAAAACCCCGCCCAATGAAAAATTCCAACAAGCCTCGGATGAGACCCCCTTTTTTTGATGATGACCACGGCAAACTTATAAAGGACTATGATTTGAGGCTATGCACCGGGAATATCCGGACCCTTAATGCGGAAGGTGCCTCTGCCCAGCTGGTTGATGTCCTCGTGAAGACAAAGGCTGACATCACCGCCATCCAAGAAATGCGATGGACGGGGCAAGGTAAAGTAAGTGTGAAGCCTTGCGATGTCTACTACAGTTGCCACGTAGAGGAGCGCAAATTCGGTGTTGGATTCGTGGTGGGACAGAGACTCCGCCGAGTACTGGCGTTCACCCCGGTGGACGAACGTCTAGGCACAATCCGCATCAAAGCTAGATTCTTCAACATCTCGCTCATCTGCGCCCATGCCCCGACGGAAGAGAAGGATGAGGCGTCCAAGGATCCCTTCTATTAGCGCATGCCAAGGTGGGCAAGGAAGAGATCTTTGGCGCCACTGTCGAAAAATTCAGCCTCCAAGATCAAACGTCCGATAACGGACTTAGGCTGATCGACTTTGCCGGGGCCCGAAACATGGTAATATGTAGTACTTGGTTCCAGCATAAGAACATCCACAAAGCTACATGCCTGTCTCCAGATCGAAAAACGAGAAACCCAATCGATCATGTTGTGATAGACGGAAGGCATGCTGTAAGCGTTTTAGACGTGCGTACACTCCGAGGGCAAAACATCGACTCGGACCACTATCTTGTTGAAGCCAAGATAGGCACCCGCCTCTATGCAGCAAAAAATGTGCGCCCAACAACGCAAGGAAAGCTTAACGTCGAAAAGCTGCAATCACAACAGATGGGTAATTTATTCGCCACTCGACTCACACACCTGCTCTCTGAGAGCACTCTTCAAAAATCCGATATACACGAGCAGTGCAACCACATTTCCCGATCATTAAGTACCGCCGCCGAAGAAGTAGTTGGATTTCAGCGAGCCCGAAAGAACAACTGATATGATGAGGAATGTCAAGAAGCCGCAGAGAAAAGACGCCGCCTATAGGGTCACGCTGCGATCGGCCGCAACGCGAGCCATGTGGGACCGTTATAGGGAACCGAAGAAGGAAGCGANTATACACGAGCAGTGCAACCACATTTCCCGATCATTAAGTACCGCCGCCGAAGAAGTAGTTGGATTTCAGCGAGCCCGAAAGAACAACTGATATGATGAGGAATGTCAAGAAGCCGCAGAGAAAAAACGCCGCCTATAGGGTCACGCTGCGATCGGCCGCAACGCGAGCCATGTGGGACCGTTATAGGGAACCGAAGAAGGAAGCGAGACGTATTTGCCGCAATAAGAAGAGAGAGGCCGAACTACGTGAGTGCGAAGAGCTTGAGATGCTGGCCGAGACGAAGAACGCCCGAAAATTTTACCAGAGGGTTAGGCGACTTACGGAAGGTTACAAGACCGGGGCGAACTCCTGTAAGAACAACACTGGCGACCTAGTGACCGATGTCCAGAATGTACTTAAATTGTGGAGGGAACACTTTTACAACATACTGAATGGTAGCAGCGAATAGTAGTGAATAAGACGAACCCGAGTCCCCAGTCGATGATGATGGAGTAGCTGTCCCACCGCCTGACTATGACGAGGTACGAATAGCGATTACGCGGCTGAAAAACAACAATGCTGCTGGAGCTGACGGCCTACCAGCCGAGCTAATTCAAGTACGGCGGCGATGAGCTGATGAGGTGCATGCATCAGCTCGTATGCAGAATATGGTCAGATGAACGCATGCCCGACGACTGGAATTTAAGTGTGCTCTGCCCAATCCACAAGAAAGGCGACCCCGCTATAAGCGCCAACTACCGCGGAATCAGCCTTCTAAGCATAGGCTATAAAGTCTTATCGATTGTATTGTTCGAAAGACTGAAGCCCACCGTCAACGAACTAATTGGACCTTATCAGTTTGGCTTTAGTAAATCCACCATAGATCAGATTTTCACAATACGCCAAATCTTGGAAAAGACCCGCGAGAATAGGATCGACACACACCATCTATTTGTCGATTTCAAAGCCGCTTTCGACAGCACGAAGAGAAGTTGCCTTTATGCCGCGATGTCTGAATTTGGTATCCCCGCGAAACTAATNCCGTCAAAATAGGGAAAGACCTCTCCGAGCCGTTTGATACCAAACGAGGCTTCAGATCGTGTGATTTCTTTAATCTGATGTTGGAGAAGATAATAAGAGCCGCAGGACTTGACCGCTCAGGCACAATACTTTACAAGATCGTACAATTGCTGGCGTATGCCNAGACCTCTCCGAGCCGTTTGATACCAAACGAGGCTTCAGATCGTGTGATTTCTTTAATCTGATGTTGGAGAAGATAATAAGAGCCGCAATAATANTATGCCGACGACATCGATATTATCGGTAAAAACAAGGGCTACGTCTGTTCTGCCTTCTCGGGATTGGATAGAGAAGCAAAGAGAATGGGTCTGGAGGTTAACGAGGACAAAACGAAGTATCTCCTGTCATCACACAAACAGTCAGAGCATACGCGTCTTGGCACCCACGTCACTGTTCACAGTTACAAGTTTGAAAAAGTAGACGACTTCGTTTATTTGGGAACCAGCATTAACTCCAATAATAATGTCAGCCTTGAAATCCAACGGGGAATCATAGCCTGAACACAATGAAAATGACTAGCTACAGACCACAGCTGTCAAATTATTTTAACACGTACTCTTATGTAGATTTGGAATTTTTCTGGATAGGTTTTGGAGTTAATCCTTTGCTTACCAATATTATTTCGGGGTCGATATAGTGACGAATTAATAAACGGAGTTTATTAATAGTTAAAATGTTCTTATTTATTTATGAGCTTTTTAATACAAGTTAAGCGCGTCTATTCTCGTTGGCTGGTAAAAAGTAAGTGAACGAAAGTGTTTTCAAAAAGGATTAAGTAACTTAAACATAGTACGGAATATTGCAGGGTGCCACATTACTCCCCTGCTAGATGAAACTATCGGTAGCGATAAGGTATATTTATTCGTCTACCACTACGAGTAGGTTTCATCGTACCGGGCGGCGCTTCTTTTGCTTGTGGCGCATCTTCTCGTTGCGCTTCTGCTTGTGGTGTTTGTTGTATTTGCGGCGTGTTGGTCACCTCTCTGAATTCATCGTTTGCTACAAATGCTGGTTTAAGCCGGTCTATGCTGATATTAGTATGGCGACCTCGAACTAGTAGTTTAAAGTATTTAGAAAATCGTGTGATTACAGGGAACGGTCCATCGTATGGTCGAGTAAGTGATGGGCGGACTGCAGAGCCGGTGATACGAATACCTTCGAAGTTGTGTGGTGCGCTGTTAGGGTGGGCTGTAGCTTCGACATTGCTGACTTGAATTGCCTTATCGTTTCCGTAGTGATTTCCTTCATTTTCGTCTCCTGAAAAAATTCTCCTGGGATTCGCATCGTTGTTCCGTAGACAAGCAACGCAGGACAAGCGTTAATGTCCGGCTTGAACGCAACGCGAAGACCAAGTAAGATCGCTAGCAGGTTGTTCACCCACTTGGCTGGATCGTGGCATAAAATGGCGGTTTTGAAGGTCCTGTGCCACATGTCAATGATTCCGTTTGCTTGAGGGTGGTAGGAAGTCGTTCGAACCGCGATATCCAGTGTGAAAGGAGCGTTTTGGCGACAGATTCAGCGGACATGTCCGGCATTGGCGCTGCTTCTGGCCAACGAGTATATGAGTCGATCATCGTTAGACAATATCGATGTCCTTCACACGGTGGAAACGGACCAACGATGTCTATATTGATGTGGGTGAAACGATCTCTAGGTGGATCGTACATTGCCGGCAAATATTTGGTGTGACGCTGAATTTTTGCACGTTGACAGGCTAAACAATTACGGACGAAGTTTGCTGTGTCTTTTTTAATGATTGGCCAAAGAAATCGGTGTGGCATTAATTTGACCGTTGCACGAATGCCTGGAATGCCCTCGAAACTCCTCTGGCACATACGGTCGTACAGTTGTTCTCGAAGTATCGCATACTAGTTGACAAGTACTGTTGGGAACAGGAAATAGTTTCAAATTAAGCGAGCTATTTTGAGTACCTGATTTGCTGAGTAAGTTCTGCAGATGAGTATCGTTTTGCTGCGCAAATGCGATTTTGGCGTAGTCGACGATTTGGTCGATAGACTGCATTCGCGAAAGTAGGTCGGCCGTTACATTTTCTTTGCCGGGAATGTATCGGATATCTGTAGGGAATTGCCCAATGAAGTCCAGTTGGCAAAGTCGACGGGCGAAGCCTTTTCTGGTTTTTGATGAAAAGCGTAAACTAAAGGACGATGGTCGGTTACGATGTAACATTTACGCCCTTCGATCATGTGGCGAAAGTGGCAAACGCCTTGGTAAATGGCTCTCAACTCGCGGTCGTACGTGCTGCATGAACGTTGCGCGTTGGTCAATTTTTTCGAATAAAATCCGAGAGATTGCAGGCCTCCAACGACGTTTTGATGGAGTGCGGCGCCAACGGCGGTATCTGAAGCATCAACGAGTAGGGCTAATTCTGCGCCGGCGTCGGGGTGTGCCAGAAGCGTTGAACTTCACAACTCGTCTTTGCAGCGTTCGAATGCAGATTCAGCTTCGATGTTCCATGATATTGGAGTGCGGTCGTTCTTTTTGTTGCCGACGATGAGTTTTTGTAGACACGCTTGGTACGACATTGCGTTCGGCAAAAATTTGCGGTAAAAATTCACCATTGCTAAGAAACGTTTCAATTCTTTAGCAATGGTTGGCTTCGGAAAGTCGCGAATCGCAGTAATTTTTTCAGGCAATGGATGGATTCCTCGAGCGTCCCCCAGATGACCCAAAAACTTCAATTCGCTTTTGCCGAATTCACATTTCGACAGATTAATTGCGAGATTATAATTACGGAGACGATGAAAGACTGTTCTCAAATCATGACGGTGCTGTTGCGACGCAAATATCATCGATGTAAGGAAACACGAAATTTAGTCCACGTAAGGCTTCGTCAATCAGCCTCTGAAAAGTTTGCGCGGCGTTGCAGAGGCCTAACGTCATGAACTTAACCTCATATAAGCCGAACGGGGTCGTGATTGCGGTGTACGCGATGCCATCTTCATGGATGGGCACCTGGTGGAACGCTCGTTGGAGATCAATCTTTGAAAATAGGATCTTACCTCGCAAGTTCGCCGTGAAATCGGTTAAGTATGGAAGCGGGTATCGGTCAGGAAGTGTCTGTGCGTTAAGGGCGCGATAGTCACCGCATAGTCTCCACGTCCCATCACTTTTTCTAACTAGATGCAGCGGACTTGACCAATTGCTGCTAGGCGGGCGACTGATGCCGGCTTTCATCAAAAATTCAAATTCGCTTCGCGCAGCTTCCAACTTGTCAGGGGCTAAGCGTCGTGGCCGAGAAGACACAGGTTGACCAGTCGTTTCGATTCGATGGGTAATTGTACCATATGTTGTTGTTCTTTGCGGTGCTAATTTCATGATATCTGGGAATTCCGATAATAAATCAGCTAGTGGGTCGCGTCTGTCAAACGTTTTTATCTCGATAGCTTCGTGCGCAGCAAGAGTTGTGAGTGGTGTACGAAGTTGTGTGACGTTATCGATAATTCGATTTCGGCGCAAGTCGATAAGCAGGTCGTAATAACGAATGAAGTCAGCACCGATTATTGGAGTTGTGACATCGGCAATAACAAACGACCATTGCAAATTGCGACGGAGACCGAGATCTAGATTTATTCTCTTCTCTCCAATCACTTTAATGGGGGAACCATTTGCTGCATACAGCGTTATTGCTGTAGGGCGAACGTCGTACGTTTTAGCGGCGAGCGGCAGGACGGACACGTCCGCACCGGTGCTTTAATCACTTATCCTGCACCTGAAGTCGAAGTATTTTGTGCTCTTCTTTCGAATTATTGGCGATATCCGGGGCGAGAGAAGCTAGTCAATCTGTTGCCTGGATCGTAGCGGAAATAGATGTCGTTCGATTCTTACGCCTGCATGGGCTTCTGCATTTTCGAGCATTGCGGCCATACCTTTGATGATACCAGAAGTCGTCAGAACATGTAGTCGATGTACCGGCACCTTGGGAATGATCGCGACTGCGAGAGCGAAGACGAAAGTTAGACTGTCTGCGATAGCGTGAACGTGAGCGAGTCGTTAATTTTTCAAACTTCTTGCTCAATTCCATAACTACTGCACGCAATTCGTTAATTTCGCTTGGTTGCTCAGCTTTTATTCTGCTTACTTGTCCTGGTGCGATGGCATCTACAATGGAGTCCGCAATTTTGGTGAACTCTGTTGCCGGTCCAGGAGATGCAGCGACTACAGGCTGGGCAAACTCTGGAAGGCGCTTCGTCCATAGGCCTTTCAGTGCAGCTTCTCCTAGGGTGGTACCTGCTACTCCTCTCATTTCATAGTACAACTCTGAGGGTTTTTTGTCCCACAGAGGTAGCTCTGACAACAGGCGGTTGAGACGTCGTTGCTCACTGTCTGCGAAATGTTCGCTAATCTTCTGTGTTACGTAGACAAATCGGTGGACCTGTGGAAGTGAGGCAATAACTTCGCTTAGTTGAGCGATAACGTTTGGATCTAACGCTGCCAAGACTTGCTGTCTTCTGCTTATCGGTCGTGATTCCGGACGCAGTAAACCAGAAGTCTATGATAGTAAACCAGGCTTCGATGTTGGTACTGCACATTGGTGGTACCGGCAATCTAGCGTATACTACTGCAATTGTGTCTGCAGGTGGCGCCGGATTTGGTGGTGGCGTGCCGATGTTCGTTGATAAGCCACTCTCCATCATTGTATTTGGCATGATTTGCTAACCTCAATCGTTGAGACCGCGTGCTTGCCGTTCTTGAGAGGTGGCGTGATTAACGGAGGATAAGTGCCGATACCCGCAAAAACTGTTCACCGGGGTCACCAGTTTTGGTATTTTTGCTGGATAGGTTTTGGAGTTAATCCTTTGCTTACCAATATTATTTCCGGGTCGATATAGCGAAGAATTAATAAACGGAGTTGTTTATTAATAGTTAAAATGTTCTTATTTATTTATGAGCTTTTTAATACAAGTTAAGCGTGTCTATTCTCGTTGGCTGGTAAAAAGTAAGTGAACGAAAGTGTTTTCAAAAAGGATTAAGTAACTTAAACATAGTACGCTAAATTACAAGGTTATATGACATTTGAGAAAAGGAATATTGCAGGGTGCCACATAGATAATTATTTTGGCGTAGCCCGGTCACGCGACGGCTGTGGTTGCGGCCAGATTAGATCTATTTATATTTTTTCGCCGGCAGATAAGGTTCTTCCTCTTCTTTTATGTCAAACTCATACAAATTCATGATGTCGCTGTCGCGTTCAAAAAAATCATGTCGTCATCGACAAAGCTTTAAGATAATGAAGATAACAAATTGGAAGCTTTGGCCCGTAGCTCGTCGTTTTCAATGTGTTCAGAACTTCACTCTTGCCAACTAGTGTTACTTTGGACTGAGTAGGCAATTGAGAAGTAAAGTGCTCTCTCGTCATATAAAGATCACACTCTATAAGTCACTCATCATGCCTGTGCTGGTGTATGGCGCGGAGGCATGGACAATGAAAACATCTGATGAAGCGGCTCTTGGAGTTTTCGAGAGAAAGATTCTGAGAAAGATTTCCGGATCTTTACGCGTTGGCGATGGCGAATACCGCAGACGATTTAACGATGAGCTGTATGAGCTTTACAACTTTATAGACATAGTGCAGCGAATTAAAATTCAGTGGCTCCGCTGGCTTGGTCATGTCGTTCGAATGGACAGAAACGCTCCTGCTCTGAAAGTATTCAACGCGGGCCGCGATGCTCGTAACAGAGGTAGAGGTAGGCCTCCTCTGCGTTGAAAAGACCAGGTGGAGAAGTACTTGGCTTCACTTGGAATTTCCAATTGGCGTCAGTTAGCACAGAAGAGAAATGACTGGTGTGCTGTTTTGGACTCGGCCAAAATCGCTTAGGCGCTTACAGCGCCAATAAATAAGAAGAATAAGGTGTCGTACGGGAACAGTTTCCTACTGGAACGGCACTATAGTATACATGTACAACACCATGTTTTGGCACCACGCAGGAGTTAATAGCAAATGTCATTTGTTTTTTCGTCTTATTACAGGATTCGTTATACTTCTTTACTAGCGCTCGCATACTGGCTCGCACCAGATACCGGATTTGAGTACTAACAAATTTAGTGTACTTATTCATGATGCATAACAATTAGTGCAAATGAGTACTCACACTATATCCAAAAATAACTATGAGTAATTTCCACCAAAACAAGAACACACTCAAAATATACTCACCCTTATTTGTGCCGGCAATTTTTGTCTCTATAGAGCAGAGGTGGCCAAAACTCACACAATCACATATTTCAATTTTGCTAAACGGTGAGAGAATGAAGAGAATAAGTCGCTCACGCGCCTGATGCAAACAGTGTTGTCAACGATTTCGAGTTGCAAATTATAAGAAAAAGGGATTTTTTTATTTTGTAAATAGTGTGAAAGCTAGATATAATATTAAAGAATTAACCTGTTCATATAATTTAATTCACTTTCATTGCTTGCTTAGATTTTGTATTATAATTAAAATTAAAGCTAATAGTTGAATTAATTTGTATTAATCTTTTTATTTTGAATTAAAAGAAGAGGGATTTTTTAGCATTATTTTAAATTCATCTTTTTATTTTTGTGCATATGCACGTAATAATTTATTAATTTAATATTTGGCAATAAGAAGAAATGGCGCTATAATGGCACTTAACAAAAAAGTTTGTCATCATGATACACCAAACATTGTGCTCTCCCTTCCTAGTGAGTAAAAATCTACATTCGAATCCATGTTAAACATTTTTACCGTGTCTTGCAGCGACTTGATTGCTTGAAAATTTCCCATATATTGAGCACGATCACAGCAAAACCGTAACGTCGGCATCACTGATTCATAGAGTATGCACATGTATGTGTGAAAGCAGTGCAGTTTTTCTCGTGTACATGTGAAAACAGAAGAGAAAAATTTGGCACGCGTGCCTATGAAATGGCCACCCTTGCTATAGAGTATAGTCTACCAGCTGGATTTTACTCATTTGTTCGAGTGAGAGACTTAAATTATTGCACTGAACTAAATATTAGTACTTCTTCAACGAGTTGAATATTAATTTTTTTTCTGCTTTGTGCCACATACGAGCTAGAAGTGATCGTGTGTTAGTGTTTGTAAATGTTTTGGTGCTATAAAAGACTAAAATCACTTAGGTCGGTGTTATGCAGACAAAAATTTTGTTTGGCAAATTAAATGGCTGCTTAGTTTGCTCTGAGGTGGTTACGTCGAGTTTGGCACAAGGTTGCACTTTGGTTGTGGTTTTTATCCCCAGCGCACTTGTACCCAAGGGTATTATGACTTTGTTCACATAACGGTTGTTTGTAACAGGCAAAACGAATCGAGATAGATATAGACAAATGTATACATAAATGATCAGAATAAAAAAAGAAATCGATTAAGCGGTGACTGTCTGTCCGTCCGTTTGTGCACACGATAACTCGAGTAAAAATTTAGGTATCTTAACGAAACTTGGTATGTTTACTTCCTTTCGGCGTAGGACGGATGGCATTGAAAATGGACAAAAGCGGACAATAACCACGCCTACCTCCCATATAACGGTAGTTTTCAGAAATACGAAAACTGCGATATTTTAGTAACTACTGAAGTTTATTCACTCAAAACTGATATTTATAATTATTTTTAGGCGAAAAATAAGAATATTATAAATTTTTGGAAAATGGGCGTAGCCACGCCCACTTATGATTACACGTGTATATCTTGGGATCCGCTCCACCAATTACTCCCAAACTTGGCACGGTTGTCTTGGTACAACATACTAAATGACTGAAAATTTAAAAAAATCGGACAGTAACCACGCCCACATCCCATACAACGGTTATTTAGAGCAATACGAAATTTTCGATAAATCAGTAAATACCGAAGCTAATTTATTCAAAATTTATGTTTGCAATAATTCTTTTTGGAAAATGGACGTGGCGCCGCCAACATATGATCACATATATGTATCTTGGTAACCGTTCGACCAATATGTACTAAACTCGGTATGATTATTGTGCTTGCCAGATAAAAGCAAAACTTTGAAAGTTATTGAAATCGGACTAAAATTACGCCCACTTTTTATATAACGGTAAATTTCTGATATGCTTGAAATTTCGATATTTCGAATTTTAAGGACGCTAATTTATACAAAATTTATACTAACCCTAATCCCTTGAAAAGAAGTAACATTATTATGGAATTTTGGAAAAGGGGCGTGATACCGCCCACATAAGTTTATCGAAAATGTTTGAAATAGGCATATATGTAATACTCCTATATTGGCAGTAAGAGCTAGTACCGTCCGAAAACACTACAGTACAGATATATCAATAAACACGTACGAAAGAAAAGGAACACATACGTTTATAAATAAACATGTACACAACACATATACAAAAACGGCACTCAAGTACACAATACATTGACAAAAACGGTACTAGACTGTCTCGCTTTGATTTCGGAATGCTTACACATTGAGAAGTTAGCTTACTGCCAATATAGAAGTATTACATATATGGAAATAGGGATAAATCCACCCCTGCTTACAATGTAACGGTAGTTTTCGGAAATGTGAAAAAAACTAGATGTGTTTGATACTTGCGCCGGGTATCTAAAGTTCGGCTCCGCCCGATCTTAGACTTTTTTACTTTTTATACTTATTGCCAACACGAAATGAAATTTGCCGATGTACATATCGTGCAAAAATTTTAATTTTTTATAATATTATTAAGACAATTAACAGTGCCCTAAACTTGGAAGCTCCTACAGCATAAATTCAGTTCTCAGTCTTTTAGTATCACTGCATTTTTGTGTACAACAACAATTATCAAACAATTTGCTGCAACAACAATTGCACGCAGTTCGCCAAACAAAATTCTGCATAACACCGACCTTAAATCATTCGACTGAACTATTGCTGCGACTCATTTCGGTATAACAAATTTGTTTAGTGGCTCAATGAGAGAATTGAGCAATACACCGGTTCATATCAACAGAGAACTTAGTCATTGTACATACTCTCGCTTTGTGTCACAGTATATACTGTGCTTTGTGTACCTTGCGTAAAATAGTGTTATTGCATATGTGTGAATATTCTTCAATGACTAATATCCATAACACTATTTTTGTGTTATTCAACCAATTACTTAAAAACACGAATAATTGCAGTTCCCTGGTTCGCATCGCTTATATTTTCTCGAATAATTATGTAAGTTTATTAATAAGTAGTTAATTAAACGAAATTGTTAATTACATAAGCCACAACTTTTATTTGGAAAACCCACATCAACTCTATTTGGAAAACCTGCTCGTACAAGGGCAAGTATAGCCTGCAATTTTGCATAAATAAATACAGTGTGCTCCCCGCTACAATTAACAGGCCTTTGTGGATGCCGTCGGTATCCCCGACGTGACAACGACGGGATCAGTTACAACGTGATTACGAAATTCTCCCGCAGTTTCGAAATTCGGGAGATTGTCATTATTGATTCCCGAGTGAAACGCAATTTTGATAGTTTTTCGTTAAAATATTAAACGAACGCTTATGTTTATCCGAAGAAGTAATAAAATAACTAAAACCAACCAAATCATATAAAAAAAAGCCAAATAAGATACTAAGTGGATATTTTGCACTGAAGAAAATAAAAATGTAAGAAGCGTTTATTAATGGTAGTTGCAGAAATTAAAATATTTTTTCCAAGAGGTCAAAGGCCATCCACAAAACGAATCTTTTGCTAGAACTCAAGCATAATTTTTTAAGAAATGTGTTTTCATAACGGCGGAGTTAAACCGAGATGAAATTGATAGAATATTTATGTTGGATCATCCTATCAATTTAAGGAGATACAAGTCTGTAATATTTATTCATCCATGTATACATGAAAATGAATGACCGAACTTCTATAACTTCTATCGCTTAAGCTTTGTAGTTTTTTCCATTTTTCCTAATAAACAAATCGTGGAACAAAGCTCAATAACGCTATAGAAATGACATTTAGGTGATATTTTTCTTTACTAATGTACTTTAACCCTGGACGTGCTGCTTTAGTCGATTCGACTAACAAAAATCGCGTTTTGCTTCGTACTTCTCTATGAAGTCATTTATCTTTTTGTCTATTATTTATATATAGCAGGGAAAATAATATGTATTTAATATTTGGTTAATGTGTATTTAAAAATATAAAGAACTAAAAATCATAAAATCTTTTTTACCTTCTAATTGTTTTATGTTTGTTATTTAAATTCAAAGTTGTTGATAGTCGTTTCGACTAACGAGCCCGCAGACAGGCTCAAAAGAGGGAGGCACTTCTATGGTTAAGATGTACAATAAAAATTAATTTAAATTAATTGTTTACAAAGCCCCAATAATACTTTGCTTTATTTCTATTGCACACAACAAGTGAAATAGTGGAAAAAGCAACAAGAATTAACAAGGCGAACTTAGCACAGCGCGTAGGCAACTGGCTGAGTCAGTGGGATCGTCGGTTCGAATCCTACTGAAAGAAATCTGATGAGGTGGTGTGGTGATTTCCGAAATAGCTATCACTTCTACAATTTTTTCAAATTATTGTTGCTTTTCCACAATAAGTTTTCATTAAAAAAACGGCCTCAAGCTCAATAAAAACTGTTGAATATAATTGTTATAAGGCCATAAAAAACAAAAACAAATAACTTAAGGACGAGCACACCTAAAAGTTAAACATTCTAATAATATAAATATTAACAAAAAACCAACAACCGCATAATCAAGTGAATGGCAGCGGAATAGCTGCGCTGGATTGTAGTTGGCTTAACAAGTGAGATAGTGGAAAAGGCAACAAGAATTAACAGGGCGAACTTAGAACAGTGCGTAGGCAACTGGCTGAGTAAGTGGGATCGTCGGTTCGAATCCTACTGAAAGAAGTCGGATGAGCAAATGTGGTGATTTCCGAAATAGCTATCACTTCTACCATTTTTTCAAATTATTGTTGCTTTTCCACAATAAGTTTTCATCAAAAAAACGGCCTCAAGCTCCATAAAAATTGTTGAATATTATTTCCATTGCTTCATTAGACAATTAAAACTAATTTTGCTCAGTATGACCTACAGCTGTTTGATGGCTTGGCCCTAAAGCCTCCTGTATCACATTCGGTACCTATTTCAACGCATACTTATTTAAACGAGAGTTGTTAATAAAACTACAAAATAAGATATTAACTGAATATCTGTATTTTATTACAACAATTGACACTTTATCGTCAAAACTTAAAGGTTTGCGAGCATCCCTAAAATTCTTCTGATACATTTTTAAACACCTTTCCTCTTTCTCTACTAATAACGCTGCTGTCGCAATGGGATCCACTTTACTATTATTTAAATACTTACTTTTAAACTTTGCCTGTGGAAAAATCTAAATATTCTTGCAATTGCTACTAACAAAACAAACAAACAGCATCAGAATTTCATTAAAAAATTTGGTAGCACCGATTCGAACTTTGAGCGTATAGCTGGCAGCACTAACTACGAAAACGTCGGAATTGCGAATAGCATTTTTCCCGAATTCGTGACGTGTGTTCCGTTGGCGACGGAAGTTAGAACCTTAGTATGCAGTAGTTGCAACATAGATAACTAGATATGAAACTCAAATTTCGCTCCTTAACTCGTTTTACGTCTTGGCAGCAAAGAAAGTTCAGGGGGCGATGACCAGCTACCACTAGTTAAGTTCAAAGTGCACCGCCTTAAATTTAATGGATTTATTTTGGTACCATAACATAACTCCTAGTGGCACAACTGCAGTTTTAAAATTCGAATTAAGTCAGTCACAGAAAACCAATTTTTTTTACTTGGGGGTATGCCACTTCTTATAAGGTGTCATAACCCCAATTGGGATAATGTAACTTTTGAGCCTAAAGCAAATTTTCCAGCTTTCAAGAAAAACAAAACAAGCATATAAAAACACGCTAAAGAAATGAAAAAAAAAAAAGTTTTTTCTTGATTCTTTTTTCTGCGCAAAAATACTTCCGCCGCTCTTTTCTGGCTTCACAGAAAGAAGAATTCTACTTCGTAATGGTTATAATCGAAAGCGCGCCTACGAAGAATGTTCTGTGCAAAAATACTTCCGCCCCTCTTTCCGGCAACAAAGAAAGGAGAATTCTACTTAGTGAGGATTATAAACCCTATGCGCGGCCGAAGGCCGCGTACGTATAAAGAAGAATTCTACTTTGTAAGGGTTATAATCCTTAAGCGCTGCCGAAGGCTGCTTACGCAGAAAGAAGTTCTGCGCAAAAATACTTTCGCGCCCTTTTTCGGCAACACGAATTCTAGTACGTAAGGGTTATAATTCCTAAGCGCGGCCGAAGGCCACTTAAGCAGAAAGAAGTTCTGCGCAAAAATACTTCCGCCGCTCTATTCTGGCTTCACAGGAGACAGAAGAATTCTACTTCGTAAGGGTTATAATCCCTAAACGTGAAATCATCAGCCCTAATTATAACCCTTACGAAAAAAGTCCGCGAAAGTATTTTTGCGCAGAACTTCTTTTTGCGTAATCGGCCTTCGGCCGCACTTAGGGATTATAACCTTTACGAAGTAGATTTCTTCTTTTTGTTTGCCAGAAAAGAGCGGTGGAAGTATTTTTGCGTAGAACTTCTTTCTGTGTAGGTGGCCTTCGGCCGTGCATAGGGATTATAATCCTTCTAAGTAGAATTCTCCTTTCTGTGTTGCTGGAAAATAGCGGCAGAAATATTTTTGCGCCGAAGGCCGCCTACGCAGAAAGAAGTTCTGCGCAAAAGTACTTCCGCCGTTCTTTTCTGGCAAACAATAAGAAGAATTCTAGTGGCTTCACGATCTGCGATGCGAACTATTGAAGTCTCGCAACCAAGTCATGGGACTCATCGTTGAAGCACATCTTATGGCGATAGCTGATATTCACAAGACATCTAGTGACACTGCTAATGCGTTATCGAAGCATTTCAGCAGCACATTCGAGAGCTCAAGGCGTTAGTACGCCTCGTTGAATTTTGGGAGGATTGGGTGGTGCATGAAATTGTCAACAAACTAGCGTTCGCGACATTACTCCTCGTTATGTATTTTTCTCTTTCGTCAAAAATGTCCTGTATTCCTTGTTGCAAATCGGTAATGACGTGAATAGGAGCTGTTTTTCTAGAAAGAGGTAGTGCAAATTTTCTGCCTAGTCAGAGTAGCTAACCGGATTCTTTTGGTACTGAAATGTCCGTTTTATTTACAAACATTCATCGTTGAACTGTATGCCGAATTTCATAGCATTCTATGTTATTTGAACTTTAAGTTTGTTCTCAGGAAATTTTGTGTTGACTGAGGTTTGGTTGGAAAATTGGCTTTCGAGTTTCAACTATTTTTTCATAGTCCAATTCTTGAAGTCTTTCCAGTCCATAATAATTTTAATATTTATATTGGTTTCTTTAATTTGCAAATTGAGTTTTTTTAGTTGAAAACATTGCTCCATTTTTTTGAGTTCACGTAGTGTCTAGCATGATAAAAACATAGCAAGATAGAAGGGTTCTATCATTTCGTCGGCCATGATTTTGTTGAAGCTTGCCAGCATTTTAAAACAGTGCTAGCCAAAAAGAGAAAAGTCTTAAAATGAGAATATATTACCTAGTTACACATGGTAATGCACGTGAAAAAAAAATTGGGTGTTGTATTACTTATTATAAAAATTTCGGTATGTTTTTGAGCATTTTTTCATACTTTAAAGAGCTAAGCAACACAGAAACATAAAACATAGAAAGAAATTTAACGGCCCTAAGAAAGAAAACGGTTGGTAAATTTTTTTATGGATTTAACCTTTTTTTTTGGTATAATTTGATTGTGGATTTCTGAGCAAAAAAGCTAACGTGCTTCGAGCACTCTGAATTTAAAAATAAACTTTCGTTAATTTCAAGTAGAAATTAAATAAAAGTATATTTTTATTTTAAAATTTGGCAAAACTTGGCATTTATGAACAGTTTCAAGTAACAACTAAACCAAAAGATAAATAACAAAAAATATTGTATGTTTTAATTGAGGACTAGTCTGGTATTAAAAAAATAAAAAAAAATACATAATTCACATAATTTACTCGGTGTACCAACTTTATTCAGTAATAAAGCGACATCAAACTGCTTCGTCTAATGTTTGCATGCAACTAAATACAATTTGTTTTTCTTCTACTCTTTCTGTTGACGTTCGGATTTTATACGTGTAAGAAGCCGATTGTGTACATTGGTAAAGCCGAATATAGTTCGTTTCCCAGGAAGCCCGCCAAGGCATTATTTTAAAATCATATAAAACTGAAAATTGTGTGTGTGAGTTTGTGAGTAAATTTTAAAATTAAAATGCTTGAAAACGTCAAAAATGCTAAAAGTGTCTCTCAGCGGTTCTACCTTACTATATTTTTATCATGGTGTCTAGTCTGAAACAGTGTGCCAGTTTTTTCGTCTTACCTTGTAGATGTGGTGGAGTAATACCATAGTATTCGCGCGAATTTTACACATCATTCATTACATTATTTCAACAGGTTGATTTATTTAAGTTAAATTCCACTAATCCTATGTACTAATATAATAAATGTGAAAGTTTGTGAGTGAGTATGTTTGTTGCTCGTTCACGCTAAAACGTCTGGATATATTTCAATTAAATTTGGAATATAGATATAATATATTAACATATAAAATATTTTTTGGAGTTGCCACCTCTTTCAAAAAAACCCGATTAATTAACAAGTTTAAGAAAATATTAGCAAGCGAAAGCGGTTCAGAAACTATATATTTCGGAAGTATTTTGTAATAGGGTTGCCGCCTGTTAAAAAAGTTTAAATCAATTCTTTGAAAAAGTTTAAACGAAATATTTTAATGTGGGTATCAAACGAGAATGCTTTATTGTAGAAATATTTTTAGAGAGTTGCCATCTTTTCAAAAAGTTAAAATCAATTTAAATAACACGTTAAAAATTTTTTTTCTGCGTAATTTTACAGAACTTTCTTTTTCCATCTTAGGAACTCTAGAACATTTGAAAATCTACTCAGAACACTTTTAATTTTTATTTTTTTCACACATTCAACTTTTTCGACTTTTTTTCGACAATTTACGCGTTTTGCATTTTTTTCGACCTTATTCATTTCGAAAGCATACGATTTCGACATTTTGCGTTTCGGTTAAACATTATTTCGAGATTTAAAAAATTTTTAAATTTCGACATTTCTCTTTCGACATTTTTATTTTCGACTTATCGTACGGATCCCATCTATCAGAAATAAATGCGGTATTTTACTAAAAGATCATTGCACCTACGTGATGCTACATATTACAGTAAAAAAATTAAAAGGGCATTCCTTGGGCTATTATGGTTTCGATTCTAGTAATGTGTTTTAAGGTGCACCTTAATTATTTTTGAAATGTCAGTTAGGTTACTCTCATAGGCTCATACATATATAGTACATTATTGTTCCAATGAATAAAATATTTTTTTACGAATATTTCATTGTGTCCTCCTTTGCATTGTAAATAAGTTGGTCACCTTAAAAACTGGCACACTGTTTCAGACTAGACACCATGATAAAAATATAGTAAGGTAGAACCGCTGAGAGACACTTTTAGCATTTTTGACGTTTTCAAACATTTTAATTTTAAAATTTACTCACAAACTCACACACACAATTTTCAGTTTTATATGATTTTAAAATAATGCCTTGGCGGGCTTCCTGGGAAACGAACTATATTCGGCTTTACCAATGTACACAATCGGCTTCTTACACGTATAAAATCCGAACGTCAACAGAAAGAGTAGAAGAAAAAAAAATTGTATTTAGTTGCATGCAAACATTAGACGAAGCAGTTTGATGTCGCTTTATTGCTGAATAAAGTTGGTACACCGAGTAAATTATGTGAATTATGTATTTTTTTTATTTTTTTAATACCAGACTAGTCCTCAATTAAAACATACAATATTTTTTGTTATTTATCTTTTGGTTTAGTTGTTACTTGAAACTGTTCTTAAATGCCAAGTTTTGCCAAATTTTAAAATAAAAATATATTTTTATTTAATTTCTACTTGAAATTAACGAAATTTTGTTTTTAAATTCAGAGTGCTCGAAGCACGTTAGCTTTTTCGCTCAGAAATCCACAATCAAATTATACCAAAAAAAAGGTTAAATCCATAAAAACATTTACCAACCGTTTTCTTTCTTAGGGCCGTTAAATTTCTTTCTATGTTTTATGTTTCTGTGTTGCTTAGCTCTTTAAAGTATGAAAAAATGCTCAAAAACATACCGAAATTTTTATAATAAGTAATACAACACCCAATTTTTTTTCACGTGCATTATCATGTGTAACTAGCTAATATATTCTCATTTTAAGACTTTTCTCTTTTTGGCTAGCACTGTTTTAAAATGCTGGCAAGCTTCAACAAAATCATGGCCAACGAAATGATAGAACCCTTCTACCTTGCTATGTTTTTATCATGCTAGACACTACGTGAACTCGATAACGCATTAGCAGTGTCACTAGATGTCTTGTGAATATCAGCTATCGCCATAAGATGTGCTTCAACGATGAGTCCCATGACTTGGTTGCGAGACTTCAATAGTTCGCATCGCAGATCGTGAAGCCACTAGAATTCTTCTTATTGTTTGCCAGAAAAGAACGGCGGAAGTACTTTTGCGCAGAACTTCTTTCTGCGTAGGCGGCCTTCGGCGCAAAAATATTTCTGCCGCTATTTTCCAGCAACACAGAAAGGAGAATTCTACTTAGAAGGATTATAATCCCTATGCACGGCCGAAGGCCACCTACACAGAAAGAAGTTCTACGCAAAAATACTTCCACCGCTCTTTTCTGGCAAACAAAAAGAAGAAATCTACTTCGTAAAGGTTATAATCCCTAAGTGCGGCCGAAGGCCGATTACGCAAAAAGAAGTTCTGCGCAAAAATACTTTCGCGGACTTTTTTCGTAAGGGTTATAATTAGGGCTGATGATTTCACGTTTAGGGATTATAACCCTTACGAAGTAGAATTCTTCTGTCTCCTGTGAAGCCAGAATAGAGCGGCGGAAGTATTTTTGCGCAGAACTTCTTTCTGCTTAAGTGGCCTTCGGCCGCGCTTAGGAATTATAACCCTTACGAACTAGAATTCTTCTTTTGGTGTTGCCGAAAAAGGGCGCGAAAGTATTTTTGCGCAGAACTTCTTTCTGCGTAAGCAGCCTTCGGCAGCGCTTAAGGATTATAACCCTTACAAAGTAGAATTCTTCTTTATACGTACGCGGCCTTCGGCCGCGCATAGGGTTTATAATCCTCACTAAGTAGAATTCTCCTTTCTGTGTTGCTGGAAAAGAGCGGCGGAAGTATTTTTGCGCATAACTTCTTTCTGGGTAGGCGGCCTTCGGGCTTAGGGATTATAACACTTACTAAGAAAAATTCTTCTTTCTGTGTTGCCGAAAAAGTCCACGAAAGTATTTTTGGGCACAACTTCTTTTTACATAGGCGGCCTTCGGCCGCGCATAGGGATTATAACCCTTACTAAGTAGAATTCTCTCTTTCTGCGTAGGCGGCCTTCGGCCTCGCTTAGGGTTTATAACCCTTACTAATTAGAATTCTTCTTTCTTTGTTGCCGGAAAAAGAGGGGCGGAAGTATTTTTGCACAGAACATTCTTCGTAGGCGCGCTTTCGATTATAACCATTACGAAGTAGAATTCTTCTTTCTGTGAAGCCAGAAAAGAGCGGCGGAAGTATTTTTGCGCAGAAAAAAGTTTCAAGAAAAAACTTTTTTTTTTTTCATTTCTTTACCGTGTTTTTATATGCTTCTTTTGTTTTTCTTGAAAGCTGGAAAATTTGCTTTAGACTCAAAAGTTACATTATCCCAATTGGGGTTATGACACCTTATAAGAAGTGGCATAACCCCAAGTAAAAAAATTGGCTTTCTGTGACTGACTTAATTCGAATTTTAAAACTGCAGTTGTGCCACTAGGAGTTATGTCATGGTACCAAAATAAGTCCATTCAATTTAAGGCGGAGCACTTTGAACTTAACTAGTGGTAGCTGCTCATCGCCCCCTGAACTTTCTTTGCTGCCAAGACGTAAAACGAGTTAAGGAGCGAAATTTGAGTTTCATATCTAGTTATCTATGTTGCAACTACTGCATACTAAGGTTCTAACTTCCGTCGCCAACGGAACACACGTCACGAATTCGGGAAAATTGCTATTCGCAATTCCGACGTTTTCGTAGTTAGTGCTGCCAGCTATGCGTTGTTAGTATATTATATCTATATTCCAAATTTATTTGAAATATATCCAGACGTTTTAGCGTGAACGAGCAACAAACATACTCACTCACAAACTTTCACATTTATTATATTAGTACATAGGATTAGTGGAATTTAACTTAAATAAATCAACCTGTTCGCGCGAATTTTACACATCATTCATTACATTATTTCGATATTTTTTTTCGACATTTTTATTTTCGACAATTTTTGTCTCGACATTCTTGATTTTCTAACAATTTTTTTCGACATTTTTTTTTCGGTGGTTTTAGTTTCGACAATTTAAATTTCGACGTATCGTACCAGACCCCTTATAGATCCATCTTTCTCATATTACTAAGTTTTTTTTTTTTACATAGGCTCCTCTGGCACTCATGGCTTCATATGGTAAATGTAAAATAATAAATAATCATTATATAAATGAGTACCTATCAATTGAATGAATATTTTTTATCTTCTAACAATATATTAGCAATATCCAAACAAGATATATCCTTCATATTTAATTGAACGGCCAGTACTGCAGCTAGAGTATCAACATTCAATCTAGATTTCTCACTTGTCCAAAAATCATTCAATTTACTTACGACGGAGTAAAAAAACACTATTGATTTCTCCAAGTCCGACAAATAAGGGAAACAAGTTTTCTTCTAATCGAGATTTATATTGCATGACCAAGTCATTGAAAATAAGATCTTTTTTGATATGAAGAATGGAAACTCCTTCAATTTACCGTTGAAATGGCATTCCCCCTTTTTGATTTTTCCATCCCTTAAATAAAATTGCGAAAATTGAGAATTTTATGCCCATTTTTCGGTTTTTCGCAATTTACTTGAAATTTGGAGAGAGTACGAGTCAAACGCATCTCAGATTCGCATTCAGCGGGCCGAAATATGGTTCGTTGAAAGCACACAACACTTTATTTTCGGCCGGCGCAATTGACTAACAAAAGTATCGCTATGGTGTTAGTGTGGTGCTTACACTTAGTCTACACCCACGCTTAGTAAGGTTCTAGTGGATAGTATGTACACACGATAACTAATATAACTTTAAATACAAATATCAAAAGGACAAATGTCAAAAAGGAGGAGATTTAGGAGGACACTTTACAAAGGAAGACTGTCCTTCCTAAAAAAGGAAGCGTGTTTCTTTACCAAAAGAATCAAAATAAAAATGGTTGCATGTACTTCTTATGTCATGTAATAGAGATGGTAAAGAAGGTCTAAGAAATAATTTTGGCATAAGCAGAATTTCAAATACACCCCCAAAATCCTAAGTTATGACCAAAAAACTGAATATCGGGATGTAGGGTAAAAACAACGGTCATAAATTGAACAATTTTCAACGGACTCTGATAATCTTATGTTCGTTGAAAAGCCTGAGGTTGTGTCTTTCCACTGAGTTTAGGAAGTTGAAGTTAAGTTGGTAACCATTGACTCCGTGCCTCTCAAGGCATATGAAACTCTTACAACTTAACTGTAACGGACTGCAGAGAAAGATTGCAGAGATAGCAGTCTTTAAGGGTCGGCATGCCATATTGATAGCTGCGGCCCAAGAAACGATGTGCTCTGTGAAGATTGCGAGCGAGATAATCAATGGTGGATTAGCCCTGTAGGGAAAACACGAACTAGTGAACCAAATTTCTAGTTCCGTACTAATTCTTTTTCGCCAAAAACGAACCAGTCCAGTAACTAGTCCCGCACCAGGCCAAAAGCAGTGAAATGTGGTACTTTAACTAAACTATTTTATTTCAAATTTTAAACGCAGGGAAGGTAATCATATGAGAAAAATAATTTAAATCAGCATTTAATCATTATTTTATGAATTATTATTGAGTTTTATTTTTTCGCTCAAACGGAAATAATTATTATTTGATTTTTATTTTTGGGATTACAAATAATGATTATTTTATGATTTTTATTTTTTCGCGCAGAGATTATCATTAATTTTCAGTTTTATTTTTCCACTTAAAAATAATGATAATTTATAAAATTGAAAAGGCCATAAAGACGCAACCTACTGAAATTTTTACCTGAAAAGTTTGGGTCTTATTCCTTTTATAAGGGTGCGGCTACCTCTCAAAAGGATACGTCGGTTATCACGCTGGTATAGTTTTTGAGTTGCTTAATAATCATTATACTTAGTGATTCCATAAACAAAGGCCAAGATCCTGAAGAACAATTGAGAAAGGCAATGCAGTTGCAGAAAAAGAGGCATTTAAGAAAAAAGTGTCAAAATAATTATCACTTTCTCACAAAATTTATTTAAAAATGCAAGCCACCAGAGCTACTGTTTTTTTTAAGAAAAGACAGATTGATTTTTTTTTTATACAATCCAGCACAGCTACCTTAATACATTCAGTCAATAAAGTTTAGGTACAACGAATTTTTTAAAATACGGGCAACTATTTTTTAAATATTTTAGTTTTCGGTAATTTTTTATAAAAATAAGGTCAATTCTACAACAAAATCCCCAAAAATCCGAGTTCCAAACCTTGTGCAAAATTTAAGAAAATTCTGCAAAATTTCATTAAAATAATTCACTTTCTATTTACGCTCTATAGAAAAACTTTTTTAGCCCATTAAATTTTAGTATAATGAAGTGCAAGTGTGAGGAAGCTAGGACTTACCAAACAACAAAAAAAACATTGCTAAATATCAATGGTAAGTCCTAGCTACCTCAAACTTGCACTTTGTTATACTAAAATTGAATGTGCTAATAACTGAGTACTTAACTTTTTTCTAAAGAGTGCAAATTGCAATACTTGGATGGAAATTCGCAGAGTTTTCTTTAATTTTGCATAAGGTTTGGAACTCTGATTTTTGGGGTTTTTGGTGTAGAATTTACCATATTTTTATAAAAAATTAGGGGAAAAAAAATATTTAAAAAATAGTTGCCGGTATTGTAAAAACTTCACTGTACCTAAACTTTATTGACTGACTGTATATCTTATTTAAGTTAAGTACGACAAAAACTTTCGAAGTACTTCATATACATATAAGCTTAAAAAGAACTGAATTTACTTAAAAATCAATATGCTTAAATTTAGACAAGTAAGACAAAGTGAACTAATATTTTTACCTTTAAGCAGAACGCACTTTTGTTTTTTACTTACTACTTAAGTTTAATACTACTACTACTACTAATGTGGTTTATAAATTTTTAATAAATGCGTTTAAACATTTGTGATTGTATTGTCCTTCCTTCAACCGATCGTATTTAATATAGAAGGGAAATGTTTCGACAAGCCTGATTAGAAATGTAGATCTAAGGTGACGAATTTATAACAGGTTGGGAACTATATATAAAAAATGGATGCAGATCGAACTAGATCTCATCTGTCGAATTAGGAACTGGTTTGGAACTAAAGAAAAGGGGATGCAGAACGAACTAGATCTCATCTGTCGAATTTGGAACTGGTTCGGAACTATAGAAAAAGGGATGCAAAACGAACTAGATCTTATCTGTCGAATTTAGAACTGGTTCGTAACTAGAGCCAAAGGGATGCAACGGGGGACAATTGACACTTCCTAGGACATCGCAATGTTAAATTCGCCAGTCGCTAGCATGTAAAAGAGAATTAACGCGTACTAGTCATGGTTCCAAACGCACTAGAACCGAACCAGTTCCGCACTAGTTCGTTTCCCTACAGGGAGCGTTCATCCTACACCACACAGTGCAGTATCGGCTTATCGAAGAAGACATCCACCCGAGGGACACCACCCTAGAATGTCAGGGCATAGCTGCCCGGTCAGGCGATGTCGAGCTCGAAATATTTAACGTGTATATAGCCCCTGTCATCTGCTGCCCGGCAGGATATCACTCTGAGATAGGTGCGCTGCTCAGAGGCGAAACCCGATTGGTAGTAGGTGACTTCAATGCGCACCACGATCTTTGGCACTCAGCCTGGCTAACGATCGTAGGGGAAACCTGTTGGCTGAGCAGATAGACGATTCGACATAATGTACCATGAACGACGATGCCCCCACCAGGATTGTGGGCAGCTGTAGCAGCTAGCGCTGGTCTTATAAATAGCATATCATGGCGACCTCTCGACCAATAAGCTCACCGACTTTGCACCCGCGGACCACTGAACCTACACCAACTTTGACAAAGCTGATGGGAACGGTGATGACAGAGTGGAAATCTCATTCGAAGGTCGCGCTTCGTGGGACCCGAAGAAATGCGCGAGCTACTTTAGTCGGCAATTCACACTGCATCCTTCGGTAGACAAGAGCACACGTCGAGTGACTAGGATGCTGCACAAACTGCTTGTTTTCGCCAGTGGCGAAGTGGAGGGGGTCATCGTCAGGGCGAAAGCTTCCAAAGCCATTGGACCCGACGGAATCTATATGCTGAAACATTTGGGGCCGGCGGGAGTAACATACCTAACGGAGGTCCTCAACCTGTGAATGGCCACTCTAAACATTCCTGATGTGTGGAAATCAGGGAGACTGGTCCCACTGCTGGAACCAGGGAAGCCCACCAACAAACGAGACTCTTATCACCCGATAACGCTCCATTCCCTGGTCGCGAAGACACTAGAGGGCCTGCACTTAACGCCATAAACACCGAAATAACTCGTGGCCTAAATCGCAACCGCCTCTGTGACAGAACGGTCCTAGTAGCGTTGGACTTTTCAAAGGCGTTTGAAGGCATTGAAGCCCGGGAGTCACAGAGACTGAAGCGATGGTCGGAAAATAATATGAGTGGTCGACAGTCGTCAGTCGTCAGTAATCTTCAGAGATCAAACCTCTAAACCAAGAAGAATAAAAGAAGGGGTTCCACAAGGTGTCCTTTCCCCCTTACTGTTCAACTTCTACATCTCGAAGCTCCCCCAGCCACCTGAGGGAGCTTCACTGATCCAGTACGCTGACGATTACTCGATATTGGCGTCTGGGAATGGAAGTGATCACCTCTGCTCAAGCAAACGGTGACCCTCTTCACCACATGGACGAAGGAGGTCAGTCTAGAATTAGGCATTCACGTCGAGGGCACACCAATACCGACAGTAAACAGTCCGAAAATTTTAGGGGTCACCTTTGATAGCCTGCTCTCCTTCTCCACGCACACAACCGCAGTTGTCAACAAAGTACAGAGCCGCAAAAAGGTCCTCAAGTCGCTCGCCGGCAGCACTTGGGGCAAAGACAAAGAAACGTTTCTGGCAACAAACAAGGCACTTGGCAGGCCGGTTCTAAATTATGCAGCACCAGTTTTGACGCCGGGGACGTGTCAAAACGCCGCCTGAGAACCACCTACACAGCGAGGCCCAAGTGCTCCGAAATAGAGATTGCGCCCATCGCGGTGCCGGTAATCCACTCTGTGAATTTGACAGAATCAGCTGTGTGCGTGACGTCATCTTGGTGCAATTGTTGATTAAGGAAAACCAAATAACGATTTAACTGGGTACGTTCTAGTTATTTGCCCAATATTTTCGAGCTATTGTGTCCGATCCAAAACATTTTACACACACTTGTAGTCAAGCGTCTACACTTTATTGTAAAACCTAATTTTGTAATTTGCGATCACTAATTTGTTGTTGTTGTTTTGTTGTTCTACGCAAATATAATATAAACCCAAAAACAGTGGGCAAATAACTAAACATTTCCAATTTAACGCACAAATGCGTTAATATTTCTGCGTAGTTTTACACATTTATTGAAACATTACAAGGCAAAATGAAGTCTACAGTGGCAAATTGTGAAAGTGAAAACAAAAGGCAAGCGTGCGATATAGGTAAGTCTTTTTTCTGTACATATTTATCTACATACATATAACTTCGTGCATTTTTCCAAAATCCCGCATGTGCTGAAAATCGTACTTACCTAAAGGGCTACATGCCCAAAATCATTGCTACGTGTTCCTATTTACTTAAACTTTGTATATTTATTAATTCTTGTAAAATTGGACCATTTAGTATTGATATTAACACATTCTTCGTCATTGTTTACATATTTTCACATGCGATTTGGCATTTCTCTCTCGCAATTGCACCCAGATGACGTCCCGCAAAAATTACGCTCAAAAATCCTCTCTCATGGGCGCAATCTTGTATTCTATCATTCTTAGACTAAGAGTAATTTCCACCAAAGCAATAACACACTCAAAATATACTTACTCTTATTTGTGCCGGCAATTTTTGTCTTTATCGACTGTAGTCTACCAGCTGGATTTTACCCATTTGTTCGAGTGAGAGGTTGAAAATAATTTAAATGAGTTTAATATTATTTGTGTTCTGGTTTATGCCACATACGAGCGCCACCATAAACAAGCGTGACCTAAAACTGAGAGTGTGTTAGTGTGCCTTCGCATGCTGTCGCTTTCTCGTCAATGCCGTGCAATAAAGCCATAGGGAATAACGCCATATGGCTTTATTTCCCTTCACTTGGAGAAACAAAGCCATATGGTTTTATTTCCATAGGAAAAGTGAAATAAGCCATAAGTAAAAATTTAACATATGAGAAATAAAGCCATATGATCTTATTTCAATGCAAAAGTAAATGTTGTCTCTTTAGCGGCGGTCTGCGTTGGCTCGCCACCCTGCGCCGTGCTCGCCACCCTGCGCCGTGCTCGCGCTCCGCGGCACGCGTTCGGAAGCGCCGCGATCGCGCCACGCGGCCCTCGTGTAAAATTCTTGCTTTGTTCATTCCTCTTGCTTTTGATGATATACATATGTACATATTGAGGTTTCTTTTAAATCAGTAAGATATATTTATGTGTCTATATATAGTCGTTTAAAATACAAAACCGCGTATCAACATAATGCAAAACCGCGTATCAAGATAACTCAAAACCGCGTATGTGAGGTTGCATAAATAATTTTGTAGAGAGTAAAAACACTCATATTTAAAAATTGTTCTCTCTTTTATAAAGCAATCGAATTTCTGGCTGGTATATTTCACCACGAATGGATGGTGCTTGAGCCAACAGTTTCGGTGAGCAAATCCAATTTTGGCAAAAAATGTCAGTTACGCGCTTTTGCAGAACGACGATTCGCGGTTTTGTACTTTAAACGACGTTATATGTATATGAAGTTGAGTACTTTTCGTTTTTTCATTAACAATTTTATACATACCTCAAGTTAATATGCATCTTACCGATTTAAAAGAAAATTTCATATACATACGTACATACTCGTACATATCTCTATACAAATTAATATCTATATATACATACATATCGAACGTTTAATAATATAACGAAGTATTTCCAAATTTTAATTTTGTGGGAAAACGCAATTAAAGTTTTAATCAATTCATACAGTTCGTATACAAAAAGACACATATCTTCGCCATATTTGGGAACTATGGTTATATGTTAAACTGAACATATTCTACTTATCAAGCTTATTATTTGCATAATGAAATCTCCAAAAACGTAAATTTTTAGTTACATCTCTATATTATTAAACGTGCGGTAAGTATATATCTATGAGATTTTCTTTTAAATCTGTAAGATAAACTTATATAAAATTAAAGAGTGTATAAAACTGCTAATGACAAAACCGAAAAGTACCCAACATTGCAGACGCCATATAAAGAAAACTGAATTCTTACGAAATATCGGGAACATTGTTTACTTGTTTTTTAATAACAAAATAAACAATCTTTTGTTGTAAAATTTATGTACGTTTTGCAAAAGTTTTGCAAATTATATATTTTACTAGTGTTTCAAAAGATAATATTGGTGATTTAGTGCATTTTTGAGCGTGGAATTACTCATAAAAAACGGCAACATTTCAAAAAAGATTTTTTTTAAATAACTTTTATACGGTTAACAATATAAACCCCCCACCTCTGAATTGTTAATACAGGGATACAAATACGCCGATTGGTACCCCTCCTGACAGTTTTGGACGTTTTTTTTTTTTTTGCAAGTTGTACCTTCAACTAGAGAATTACCGACTTACTTTATGTATATATGCACACCTGCTGTGCACTAGGTAAACATTACACAAAAAATTATCAAATGTGCAATAACGCAATAATGGCTTTATTTTAGTGCTGCAAAAACATCGATATTTGAAACTATCGATTTTTCGATGTTTTTGCCACTAAAACATCGATAGTATCGACACTATCGTGGTTTCTTGGGAATTTTAACTTTTTGTTTCAAGCTGAAATCCTTATCAATTAAAAAACGTAATTTTTTTAATAAATTACAGTTATTATTTTAAAATTATCCAATAATTAATTTAAGTTTTAATTTGGCTTGTATTTAAGGTCACATTTAATTTAAAATAATATAAAAGTATTCATAAAGCAACAACACTATTAATATGTGTTATAAATTATGTCTTATTAAATAAATTAAAGGAATTAATCCAGGGTACACTTCAGGTTTTTATTCTTAATTTTCCCAATTAGAGATCGCACTGACAAAATCCGTTTTAAGCGCTTAGATAAGCACAAAAACATCGGTAAATATGCTCGCAAAACAACAAAAATTAGGTACAGTTTAATGTTTTTTTATTCAGTTTACTTCAAGGATTGAAAAATTACAATGGACACACTAGTTTGGCTCAATATTCTCAAATAATGGAGATCTGCGTTGGTTGGTCTTAATTTTTTTAAATATTCGTTATTCGGTATTCAATGCTTCCCGTAGAGACAAACCATTGGTATTAAATTTTTATATCCAAGCAGAAATGAAATTAAAGTTACGGGTTAATAAAAACTAGATCTGTTTTTATATGTGACTAGCAGACCCGGCGAACGTCGTCCCGCCCAAAATTAGATTTTTAATTTAACCATTTTGATCCAACATTTGCTCCAACAGTCCACGCTTACGATTTCCATTAGCACATTCATCGGCTAAGATTATGGTTTGGTGGTCGTTTGCCGCCTTAAATAACCTGACGAAGGCGTTATGTCCATGAAGAAGTTCTCTGGCGGCAACAATGATCCGGATCTATACTGAATCTGCCCTAGAAACTTTATAGCTCGTGGCAATTTCAAAATGGATGCGTATCCTTGTTCAACAGAAATACAATATACATACATAGACTGAGATGAAGTACCTTAAAAACCAGTTTCACGAAAGCAATTTAAGTGAAAAATTATGTTTCTATCAGGTTCTATATTAAATTCAATTAAAAAAATATATTTCGACAGGTGGTGATTTGAGATTTGCCACTGCACAACTTAACCCTGGTGTGTCGGAATGAAGCTTTAACGCATAATAATATTGGCAAATCACATCCATTGGGCCAATCGTAACACACGAGAGTTCGATATACTCAATGGTGCAACAGGTCGATTTAGACTGACATTCTCGGCACCTTTTCTCACGTATCGATTTTAGTAATAACTCGACCTCAGCATCACCTCACCGCTCTTTTTTGCAATTGGACTGTCTCAACCGTGTCCAGTATATGTTTTGAATATCCGCCAAATCGGATCATAAAAAAAGATTTTTAGTAATAACTCAACTCCAGCGCCAACTGGCGTGTTCAATTGTCAAACTAAACTATCCAGAGACCCACTCAAACACACACACATAACTTTGTTGAAATCCCTCCAGCCATTCAGGATTTCACTCACAAACATACCTATGTACACATTCAAAGATAAGGCAAAGGCAGTACGTTTGTACTTTGCCATTCCCTCTTTTTAAAGAGCCCATTTTTCTCCATGAGTATGTGATTGTTTTCACATATCTCGAAACCAAGTTCCAGTACTCTACCATGAACATTTCCAGAGATATCTATATACATAAAAATGACCGCGATGCCTGACCAAACGGCTGAACCGCTTTTAATTATGTAAAAAGTACTATTTTGGACCCCCGTGTGGAAGGTTTTTCGAATAAAAAAAACCAAACTTTGCCAAAATATTACCAAAGCTAAGACGTCACGATTTCACAATTTCATAGAGTTTTCCGTGTACAATGATAATCGACCATCCCTATTTCTAAGGAAAAACAAAGTTGTTGTTTTTATTAAATTAGCATTTTTATTATATTTACTCACGTTCTAAACCTTCCCTGGACTTCCACAAATAATTCAAGATCAAAATTAGTCAAATCGGTCCAGCCGTTCTCGAGTTTTAGCGAGACTAACGAACAGCAATTCATTTTTATATATATAGATTATTTTCCATGATACAAATATTTTAAGGTAAAACCGCTCGCTCAATTCGTCGGCCATCATTTATTTTTTGAAGTTTGTCCACTTTATAAAATTGAAATTTTGAGAGCAACTCAAGTAAAACAAAAAACAAGTATATGAATATATTCTAATTTTCTTTTATTTGAGAATGGAAGTGAGAATGTATTTGTGAGATTGAAAATTTGAAAACATTTTTGTTATGCTAGCAAACTTCAAAAATGTCCAGGCTGTCTCTCAGCGGCTTTACCTTTAAATTTTTTATCATGATTATTTTCAAACATTTATTTAGTTCGACGAATAAAAAAGCCCAAGAAATGGTCAATAAAAATTTATAGAGCCAAATTTTCTTAAGCAGTACGAAGTTCTTAAGAAATTTGCTGCGCTTTCTACTATGGTTTGCTAAAGTTTGTTTGTGAAGAGTAACAGGCACCCTTGTTTTTAACAGAAATATATGCCCGTTCCATTATTTCGTAAGGAAAAAGTAAAACATCAGGCGGTAAGCTTAAATTTTTTGGTCCTGGTAATAACTTCCCTGAACCCTTATTGGTACGCTTTTGCGTACTGCTAAAGGTTATGAATTTATTACGCTTTAATTTTTATAATTCTTGCCTGCCCCAAATCAGCAACGGATAAACTTTCCAATGATGGCATATCCTCTAAAAACATCGATAGTAAGAAAAACATCGATGTTTTGAAAAAAATATTTAAACATCGATACTATCGATAGTGCTCCGATGTTTTTGCAGCTCTACTTTATTTCACTTTCATAGTGAGAAATAAGACCATACGCAAAAATATGGCTTTATTTCTCAATGTAAAGTGAAATAAAGCCATATGGCGTTATTTTCTACGGCTTATTGCATCTTTCTCGTCGTGTGTACATGTTTTGTTGCTATCAGCGATGCCAACTTGCGTGGAATTCCCCGATTTGCGCGGAATCTGTCTCGTTGCGTGGCTGCCTTTTGCGGGGAATTTAGACTATTTAATTTTAAATCATTAAATAACTTACCTAGAGCGCAGAATACTTTTTGTAAAATTATATTTTTAGACACAATTGCAATTCTGCCAATTTCGCATTAGAAACACTATAAAAGCATTGATGTTTTTAATTTTACTTACATTCATTTATATATACATATTAGATAATGCAATTACACAAGGTAACAGTGATTTTGTTGCGGCAAATGTTAAAGCTGTTTTTGAAAAACTTTTTGGGCTGATTACGAATGCGTAAGTATAAAGTTTCCATCAGCGCCAGATTTTCAGAAAAACTAGGTCAAAGTGCCAAAAAATCGGTTTTTTTTTTCAATATTTTAGAAGGTATAGCCAAAACCCAAATGGTGATAGAACCTTCCACTTAGGCTTAAATTAAAGCTATAAATAAAGTAAATAATAAAGTATATAACAATAAAATGAAATTAGCTTCTAAAATTACAAGTAAAAAGTTAAAAAATTTGATGAATTTTTTTTTTAATTTGTTGAATTTTTGTCAGTTTTGCCGAAAGTTTTTTACTTTGACTTATGTATGTTATACAATAAGACAATTTTATTTTTCTTCGCGTTTTTGTCGTAGTTTTATCCTCCCGATACACTGGCTTATGAGGCATACTCACTGACTTGTTCTGCCACATCGCTTTGTAATAGTTCTGTCATACACAGATCGTACTTGACTAGCTTGTCATTAGTTTGTAGTAATTTATTTGTTAAACTGCGTAATCTACCAAGTGCTATGTCTTTATTATTATGCAATATGCCGCTAGAGTTTTTCCACGGTAAGTTTATGACATAACGATCATTTGATTTCTGATTGTTATTTTAAATAAATTGTCTTCGCACGCTAAGCTGTTACTAATGCCAACAAACTCTAGGTTCCAAAATTTTGTTATGTCAAACTTTACAAACTTCTGCATAATTTGTTATTGTAAGCGAAGAATGTTTTCACAGCCACTAGGTGGTCGGAAATCATTGGTGTTTCGCCCGTATTAAATTTCCAATAACTGTCTTGTCCGATTAACATGTTAATACCCTCTATTAATTCTACATTGCCAATTTTATTGCCCTCACCCGCTTCGCTGAGTGTATGAAATTTTTGCGTGCTACATTGAATAAAATTTATTTCAAGAAAACTCAATTCAAAAACAGGAGGTTTAAAATTTGTTTAACCATCCCAAAATATTTTCAAACTAAAACTTTCTTAAACTTCTCATTTTTTATACTTTTTCAACTCAATTGAGATTTTAAACAGATGGAAACCCTTTGCATGTAGTTTTGAAATTAAGCCATTTAAAATCATTTTGATTGATATTGTATTAATTCCTTTCCTTTTAAACAGTTGGCAACCTTTTTAAACCTCTTTCGTCTAACACTCATATGTGACACATATTTAAAACCATTTCGATTCATACCAATCTATACCAATATATATTTTAAAAGCCGTTTTTTTGTGTTCGCAAAGCTCGAGAACGGCCCAACCGAATTTTTTTTAATTTCCGACACCTGATTCAGACGTGCTTCGGTGGGGCCACTCCGACGTATTCGGTTTAAGGGCTCACTGAAGTCTGCAGCGTCTGTTCACCAGTAGGTGCGGCTGCAAGCGGGTGTCTGCTTGGAGCAAGCGGCTCGCTATATAAACGTGTATTTGGTTGCGAAACCACCCCCGTCCCAGCAATGGGTTGTGCGCTGGGCTTGGGACCCGCCACGTAAAAACCACTTCCAGTGAAGAAGCAAGGCAAAGCCTCGGATGAGACCCCCCCTTCAGATTAAAGAAGTCACATGAAAGGGAGTCGCCCTGTCTGAAACCCCGTTTTGTGGCGAACGGCTCGGAGAGGTCTTTCCCAATTCTGACGGAGCTGGTGGTATTGC
>NW_016157166.1:389987-397878 GCF_001687245.7 Rhagoletis zephyria | reverse complement strand
GTCGTTCGAATGGACACCGACGCTCCAGCTCTGAAAGTATTCAACTCGGAACCCGCTGGTGGTAGCAGAGGAAGAGGGAGGCCCCCACTGCGATGGAAAGATCAGGTGGAGAAGGACTTGGCTTCACTTGGCGTTTCCAATTGGCGTCAGTTGGCACAGAGGAGAAACGACTGGCGTGCTTTGCTGAACTCGGCCAAAATCGCTTAGGCGGTTACAGCTCCAAAAAAGAAGAAGAGGAAGATTCAGACGTCCCAAGGATTATTATAGGCTAAAAAAATGTTCGATATATAGATACCGAATATCTCTGGAAATGTTCATGGTAGGGTACTGGAACTTGGTGTGGAGATATATGAAATCAATCTTATACTCAGGAAAAAATCGGGCTATTTGAAAAGAGGGCGTGTCGCCGTACAAACGTATATATAATTCATCTGTAGGTGTGTTGGTGAGTGAAATCCTCCTAAATGCTCGGACGCATTTTGAACGAATTTTTCTGTGTGTTTTTGTGTAACTCTCTGGATAGTGTAGATTCACAAATTCACCCGCCAGTTGGCACTGGAGTTAAGTTATTACTAAAAATCTTATTGATGATCCACTTTGGCCANGTCGCCGTACAAACGTATATATAATTCATCTGTAGGTGTGTTGGTGAGTGAAATCCTCCTAAATGCTCGGACGGATTTTGAACGAATTTTTCTGTGTGTTTTTGTGTAACTCTCTGGATAGTGTCCCATCCGCACGAGGGGCGCAGTCCGCATGACGTACGGAACCAGTATTTATTTTAAATTTTTTATTTAAATTTTTGCGCCGAGTCACGATAGGCAGGAGTTTGTTAAGTGTCGAGATCTAAAACTGTTCAGCCACAGAACTAAATTCATCAGCCGATTTTATGTCTTTATTTTAATGATTCATTTATTGAGAGAAGACAGTATCGATTTATTAATGCTGAAAAGCGGATCTGATATATCAAACGTACTGGAATGAGAGTTAAAATCCTGGCATAAGCAACGGAGTGGGTCATGCAATTCAAAATTAGTTTTACAAGCTTTCAGAAATAGGGGACTAAAGTGTCTTGATACCCGGGAGGGAACATTAAGGCTAACTTCGCCCAGAAGAAGCGGACTTGAAATTGAGCCTGTTAGTAATTTAANAGGAATTGTTTTTGAATTGATTCTATCTTGTCTGAGTAATTTTGATACCTTGGATTCCAAACCACCGAACCGTATTCCAGAGTTGGCCTAATTAATGTTGAAAACAGGGTTTGGTGATATAAAGGTCACAAGGCAATACTATCGCCAAGTTAGAAAAGGTGCCGTGAATGTCAGAATATATAAACCTGTTGCACCATTGAGTATATCGAATTTTTATGTGTTACGATTGGTCCAATGTATGTGATTTTTGCCAGTATTGTTATGCCTTAAAACTTCATTCGGAGGCACCAGGGTTGAGTTTTGCAGGGGTAAATCTCAAATCACCACCGATAAATCAACCGCCAAAACCATCGCGCGCCTTTTAGTGTAATAAATTCAAGTAAAAAAAAATGTATTTTGACTTAAATTGCTTTCGTGAAACTTACTTTTAAGGTATTTCGTCTGAAATAAGTCTATGTATATTGGATTTCTGTAGAACAATTATACGCATCCATTTTGAAATTGCCACCAACTATACGATAAAGTTTCTTGGACTGATTGACTATAAAACCGGATCATTGTTGCCCCCAGGGAGTGAAGAGGAAATGTTCGTCAAATTTATTTGAGATTAACCGTTCTATGAAGTGTTACACAATTAGAGAATTTCAAGAACTTCATCACGGGCATGACGCTTTCGTTAGGTTATTTAAGGCGGAAAACGACGGTTTCTTAACAATATTTTAATTCTTCAGATGGCTTGCGTATAATTAATTTAAATTTTACTTTTCAAACAGGTGGCAAGCCTTTTCAAAATATATTAAACTACAGCTTTTTAAGCCTCTTGACATCCATTTTTTAAATATAATTTTCAAATAAAAAACTCCCTTAATTGAAGTTGAATTAGATTTTTTTAAAAGGTGGCAGCCCTCATCCCTGAGTATAGAATGATTTTATATATCTCCATACCAAGTTCCAGTAATCTACCAAAAACATTTGCTGAGAAATGCAGTATGAAAAATTCTGTTTGTATGGGAGGTGCCGCGCCCTCTTGCCTAATCGAGATTAAATGTATCCTATATTTTAAGTTGGGCTAAATAACAGCAGTGTACAAAGTTTCATGATGATCGGTTGAATAGTTAAAGCGTGAAAGCGTAGCAAACAAACTCACTTTCGGATTTATAATATTAGTAAGGATTTGTGAAAAAATTAAAAACTTAAATATTGTATGTACATTCGTAATTAAATTCAAGTAATTAAATTATTATGTCAGTGCCGGGAGTTTCACNATGTATTTTGACTTAAATTGCTTTCGTGAAACTTACTTTTAAGGTATTTCGTCTGAAATAAGTCTATGTATATTGGATTTCTGTAGAACAATTATACGCATCCATTTTGAAATTGCCACCAACTATACGATAAAGTTTCTTGGACTGATTGACTATAAAACCGGATCATTGTTGCCCCCAGGGAGTGAAGAGGAAATGTTCGTCAAATTTATTTGAGATTAACCGTTCTATGAAGTGTTACACAATTAGAGAATTTCAAGAACTTCATCACGGGCATGACGCTTTCGTTAGGTTATTTAAGGCGGAAAACGACGACCAAACCATAATCTTAGCCGATGAGNGTGAAAAAATTAAAAACTTAAATATTGTATGTACATTCGTAATTAAATTCAAGTAATTAAATTATTATGTCAGTGCCGGGAGTTTCACCGAAAATCGGGGAATTACGCGTTGGCCAACGGGGAGAGAGATAAAATGAGTTGGCATCCCTGGTTGCCATAAAAGACTAAAATCAATCAATCGACTGAATTATTGGTGCTTCTTAGTGCTGCGACTCATTTCGGTATAACAAATTTGTTTAATGGCTTAATGAGAGAATTGAGCACTACACCAATTCATACCAACAGAGAACTTAGTCATTGTACATACTCTCGTTTTGTGTGCCATGCATAAAATGGTGTTAGTGCATATGTGTGAATATTCTGCAATGACTAATATCCACTAACACTATTTCTTGTGTTATTCAACCAATTACTTAAAAACACGAATAATTGCAGTTCCCTGCTTTGAACACACAGCAGTATTTTATTTATTATATCTTTTAGTAATTTTATTGTTTAACTATAAGAAACACGTTTATTTATTTAGTTCCAACAGAGAACCGAGCTGTTATGTATGTATGTATGGGCAATGACCGAAGATGGCCGCAAGTGTGAGTAACGTGTTGCCAGACATTGAAAGCGTAAGAATATTATAAAGGCAAACATATTGTGGTAGTTCACGCTTGGCTGGAAATTTTTCTATTAGTGGCGTGAACAACCACTATAAATCGCTATTTTAATTACTATTTTATTAATAGCTTAAGGTAAAAGGGCAGCTTAGCGGAACCATGCCAAAACTGATTAAACATTTTTTTTTTTTATTTATTGTTTTTATTTATTAATCAATAAACAATGTGTTTACAGACCATATTACAAATTTATAAAACAGGATAACGCAAAAAAATAAAAAATATAAATATATAACATGGTTATCAGAACAAATGCCCTACAAGTATATTCTTAAAATTAAGCTTGGAGGAAGAGAAATCAAACTCTAATAAAGAAGAATAAGCATTGAATTGACGTAGCACCCTCCTTAAAGGGCTGTTCATGCCATAAACGGTTTTTGCTAAGCCAACATAAAATAATTCATTGCAACGAAGAATACGTGGAGGAACATTAAAACCAATTCTCATAAGAAGGAATGGACAATCAATAGAGCCTGAGATGATGTCAAATAAGGTTGATTAATAGACAGCGAGAACGGTAAGACGGGAGAGGTTCAGTAAATCTTAGCGAGCGGAAAGCAAACCGAGCAAAAACCCTTTGAACAGATTCTAATCTGTTGATATAAATATAATGGTATGGTCTCCAAATAAACACAGCATATTCCAGCCTAGAACGAACAAAAGACGTATACAAAAGTTTGAAAGTATAAGGATCGGTAAACGTAGAACAATTACGATGAACAAATGCCAACATCGCGAACGATTTAGAAATAATAAAATTGATGTGAGTGGTAAAGCTAAGCTTGGTATCAAAGTAGACCCCCAAGTCCTTGAATTCACAAATTGACTTCAGCGGCACATTTGAGATACAGTAGGAAGTAGATACCAGTCTTAATAACTTAGCATAGGAGGTATAGTGACATTTACTAATATTAAGGAATAGACAATTACGCATACACCAATTGTATAAGTTGTCGAGCTCAGCCTGGAGAGTTAGTGAATCTTGCGGGAAACTAATTTCATAATAAATCTTCAGGTTATCAGCATACTGCAAGTAGTTACATTTAGAGAAAAAAGAGGAAATATCACTAATAAAGAGCACAAATAATAAAGGACCCAAGGTACTACCCTGGGGAACACCTGAGGAAGCAATGAACGAACGGGAAGATACATTTTCAATTACGAAAACACAGCGCCTATTACTTAGACACGATATAATCCACTTCAAGAAAGCAGAGTGGATGCCTAGTCTCGGGGTTGTCTATCACCTATTTTCGCTTGAAGTTCAAGAATGTTGTCAATATGGGCCTTATACAAATAATCAGAGCTGCCCGGTGGAATGTATGACACACAAATGTATAGCACACCACATGCGCCCTGTAGCTTTACACATATCTGGTCCAAGATAGAATTTTCATCGAGGAGCGGAGAGAAAGCAGCCCGAAGATGGCGACGGCCTCAAAAGGCCTGATGGCGACGTTAGCTGGCCAAATGTCCGACGAAAGCAATTTGTCGTAATAGCATTCCGAAACACCAAGCTTAAAACTTACGCGCTTGAGAGCTCTCAAATCGGAACCTTTCTTCACAAGCGAAAATCAAGAAATCTTATCTTTATCGATACCAGCGTACTTTGCTACATACTCAATGATACTTTGAGTCTTCACAGTAGATACAAACGAAGAAAGATATAGCCATTTTAAGCGAACCACAACATCAAGTTCTGAGTTAGCATTAGTTCCAAACACAAACGTTTTCTGTTTATTATGCGTGCGTTTATAGCCACAGTTAACCACTGTGCATTGTGTATCGGAGTATTGTTACCAATAACGTCAGGTATTAATGCTGCAGCAGCGGCATACGAAGACGTAGGAGCGGCGAAACCTTCACTAGCACAGGGAGCATTACAAGCGGCTGGCGAAGCAGCAGCAGAAAACGAAGAAAAACCGGTTTTAGAAGCAGCGAACGCAGGCACATCAGTATTATTAACAGGAGCAATAGAATAAATGTTTTCAGCAGTAGTATGAGCAGTCAAACCAGTATTATTATCAGGAACAACAGAAACGATATTATCAGCAACAACAGCATCAGTAGCTGGCACAGTACCAGCAGCACCACAACACGGAAATTAGTAGCTTTAGGTGTTTTTGCAATAGGACTAACAACAATGTCACTTATTTTAGATTTTGAACGCGTAATAATTCTTTTTTCACTGATAGCAGGTGGCGGTTATCACTTGCTGGCTCAATTAAAGACACAAAGATGCTTTTAAGTTTATCCAAGTCCGAAATCGTATTTAAGATTTTGTCCTTAAGTCCACACTGGGCCATACAATTAGCACAGATAGACATTTTGCGAAAGGAAAACTAAAACTTATTATGTTTGTGCGCAGAGCATGAAAAAAAGCACGTCCGAACTAAGTTAGAAGAAATTAATAGTAAGAAATTAAGTTTTTAAATTAATTCAAGAGTTATTTGCAAAAAGCACTTTATTTTGATGAATTTCACGCAACGGATTATAATCTTACAAAGTGAAATTCTCTTTCTGTGTTGCGAAGAAAAGAAGTATTTTTGATCAGAATTTCTTTTTGCGTAGGCGGCCTGTGGCCGCGCTTAGAGAATTCTCTTTCTGTGTTGCGGAGAAGAGGAGCAGAATTATTTTTGAGCAGAACTTCTTTCTGCCCAGGCTAGGGCTGCCATAATCCTGATCCCATCGACCAGGACATTTATTCCCTATAAATACAGTTTCTTTGGTTCTGGCGTTGCATTATTTTGAAGTATTTTCTGATATTATAAGCAACGTAGCTTTGTGGCATAATCCGTAGAGCTGAATGATTGATGATGATGAGATGCTCAAGTTCTGAATTTTTCGTAGTCATAAAAGAACAAATTTCTCTGAACGGTGGCGTATCTTGGAAAAATTTTTGGCGCTTTTAACGTGGTCTTATGCTTGCCCTACAACCATTAGCAAATTTCCACATATCCCACAATGCGCTTCATGATCATTTTTGCCATTTTGTACTTGGTGGCGCCGAATGAGCTATACGGTTTGAATTCTTTATAACAGTTTTTTTTTACTCTATGCCAACGGGATTCACGCCTGGAAATGACCTGCCAGCAGCGTTGCCGAATGCGTTTGCTGAAAAATCGTCATTTTACCTTAAAAAATCGTAATTTCGGCCAGAAAACGTCAAATTTTTGGTTATAATACTGGGTGGCGCCGAATGAGCTATATGGTTTGAGTTCTTTTTAACAGTTTTGTTTGGGGATATTTTCAATTCAATTCAATTCAATCTTTATTTAGTCTATGACTGATAAAAAATCTTACAGACTAGATTACAAAAAACACCTTAGAATTTTATAATAACGTACAACAACAGCAGAAACATGTTACATCCCTGTAGTCAAATGTACTAGTTGTAAACTACCTCACAACTAGAATGAACTGCATGCCCAACTAGTCAGCCAACTATCTTTTTTCCATGCAATCAACTGGTATTTTTAACGCGGGGATGTCCTACGAGATGACAATTGTCAGATTTCGGTCAGAAATATACCAGTCTCATACTAGTTCAAAATATACAGAAAAATACTAGTATAATTATAGGCCAACATGACTACTTTGGAAGTCAAAAAATAAAATAAATTCATGAATATACCATAAAAAACTTTTGATTAACTACACTTTAATACATTACAAATTTTTATGTAGTGTTAAATTTTTTGAGTATTTATTAAAAGGAAAAATAAATACATAAATATTTAAAACTTTCGAACATAAATTTAAATGCATTTTTGATTAAATTATATTAAAAGTAAATGCTTGAATATGGAAAACATTTTAGAAAAAAATAAAAAGATACCTTAGTTAATTTTTGAGTGAACTAAGTGAATAAACAATTTTTTAAGAGTAATAATTAGTGTTTAAAATTTGAGATTTGGATAAGAATAAAATAAATAAATAATTCAAGCAGTTATTAAATATTCTTAATATGTGTCTATACTTTGGCGTGTTGATTGATAATTGAAATTAATCAAATAATTATATTTATCGTGTAATTAAACAAAGTCAAAAATAATTGAAAATGATAAGAAATAATTAAATAATGATGTAATTAAAGTTAACGAATTAATTAAAATATTTTGTTTAAGTAATTAATTATTAATCATTAAGAAGGTGCCAATGTCGGTATTTAATCATTAAACGGTTATCCAAAAAAACATGGTTTAATCATTATGAATATTAATCTTTATTTAACAGGTATGGAAAATTGCGAGTACGTACTCGCTTTAACGGTTTACCATATACTCAAATAGAAGTTATAATATTTTGTGTACTCTATTGTATTAAACTGCCGAAGTCAAATAAAACTTTTTGTACCTACTGCAAGTCTGATCACTTTTGAACTAGTTCCGTTTCAGTCAGGAAATTCTGGTTGTAAACTAGTATTTTTCCTGACTAGTTTGGGGTTTCACTGCAGGGATAGTACA